>NW_017306723.1:1170292-1182312 GCF_000935625.1 Nanorana parkeri
AGTAAAAGATAAAAATATTTAATAAAAAATGAATAAATAAATAAAAATATAAAGAAATTAAAAAGTTTATTTAAATACAATATTTGAAAAATGTGAAAAAGTTAAAATAAAAAACATTTTCGGTTTCAGTTTCGTCCTGACAATTTGTTTGTTTTATTTCCGTCTCGTTTCGGTTTTGAAATTTTCATTTCGCTGCACCTCTACTACAAACAACTCTAAACAAGAGGTGTGAGATGTGTTGATTTTCTCATATATATCTTACATTGAAAAGAAACCATGATAAATATATGTAGGGACGTGAACTCAGGTATTTAGGTAACAGCATTTCAGCTTTCAGAAGTTGTATAATGAAGCTAGACCTGAAATACCAATACCATCAGACAACCTTTATCTGGCTGTAGAGTAGCACTCTGGCTTTTCTCTTGATCCCCCTCCTGGGCAAATCAGGTTTTCAGTGATATGGAGCTACAGTATATGGCATGTTATCACTAGGTTCACATCCAGGCAACTGAGCTGGTGAGCAGTTTTCGCACGTTTTGGTTTGCACGACTGTTCTGTGAAAACTGCGCTCCGCTTTTCAATGCATAAAGATGTCTATGGGACCTAAACCGTGTGACAACCGCCCGAAAATAGCTCCTGCACCTTTTTGCCCTCACTCACACGAGAAACGGGCGGCCCATACAGATCCGTGCTGCGTGCACGGCTGTATCGGGCTGCTCCCGGGAAGGACAGTTACTGCGTGTGATTTGTACGCAACAGCCTGTCTTTCTCTATGTGAGTACACAGCTGTATGCCGCCCTACGCTTACCCGACCTGCCCGCCCGTCCGTAGGTGCCCCTGCTCGGACGCAGGCAGGCTCCATCCTGTCAGCCTACGAGTACGGACATCCGCACGGACTTGCAGGTCGGGTGAGTTTAGGGCAGTGTACGGCCACCCTACTCCCAATCACACGCAGCACCTGTCCTTCCCGGGAGCAGCCCGATACGGCTGTGCACCAGTGGCGTGTCGTGCCTTCTGTGCTGGGTGAGGCACCCCCCAGCCCACCATAGCTCCGCTCCGTCTCACCGAAGTTCCGCCCATCCCCCTGAAGTCCTGCCCCCAACTCGGTAACCAAGCTGTGTGGGGAGGACAAAGGGAGGAGCCTTCCTGTCCCTCACTTGCTCATCACTGTGGAGTCACTGGTGAGCCATCAAAGTCCTCACTGTTTGTTTGTTTTGTTTTTCTTCTGATTGGACAGCTTGGAGCAATGGCGCTTTGCTATTGGTCTAAGCCATCCACAGAGCTCACACCTCTAACGCAGAGTAGAGGCTGTGACAGCTCTTTCCTCACCAAGTCAGGTTACACAGACAGTGGGGAAGCCCGCTGCTGTAACCTAACTACCTGTCAAAAGTCAGATGCAGCGCTGCCTGTAATTAACAGGCAGCGCTCCGTCCATGACAGGTTACACAGAGGGGAGGATTTCCCTGCCGTGTAACCTGCTAGAAGCCGATCTGAATGGAGAAAAAAGACTTGAAGCTGCCTCCCCTGACCGCACATCCCTGCCGTGCACACAGCACGAATCTGTACGGGACGCCCATTCCTCGTGTGAATGAGGACTTTGCGCGACAGACGATGTCGTCCGCGTGACAATCTGAAAAGGTGTGAACAGCCTCCATTGGCTTCAATGCAAATCTGTGTTTTGTGTGATATTGCGCGACTCAATCTGCAGGATAAATCGCCTAGGTGTGCGCCGGCCCTGAAAGTTGGTGTGGGTCTGATTATAAACAGACTGGGCAAAACTATGGTGAGATCTCTAAGACCTGCCCTCAATGTTATGATCCAGAGGTGGGTAAAGAACTCTGGGCAGTTCAAATTGTAAACCTTGCAGCACTGCAAGGAATAAGTACCCATTTTGGTCTAGGGTGTAAATACAAAAAACTTATACTTACCCGAACTTCAGTCCTGCGGCAGTGACCACTCTGCTTTCTCCCCCTCCGCTCCGGCTGTGGCATGTCCCCCTGCATCTTCATGTATAATACAAGTTAATGGACTTGTCAGTGGGGCATAGACCGCCGGAGCAGAGAGGGAGAAGGAGAGTAAAGCTTGGGTGGGTACCTTTTTGTTTCCTTCACTCTACATCCTAGACTAAAATGAGCAATTAACCCTTGCATTGTGGGCATAGCCCCATTGCAGGGGTTCTGTTTTTAACTGCCAAGGAATCTTCTTTAAGTGAAGAATCAGCTTGCATGTTCTATATCTCTGTATGAACAGCTAAAAGGCAGGTAGCTGCTGCACACCCACTGACTACCTGAAAGTGTTATCCTGACCTAGGAAAGTGTACATCCTGCAACAGACGCGGCACTTGCGTCTGTCCACACCTAATGCTTTTTTTGTACAGACTGAAAAAAAAAAATACAATACATATATATATATATATATATATATATATATATATAAATGGACTGCAAAATACGGTATATATATATATATATACACACACATACATATATTTGAGCTGCTAGCTTAGAAATAACAATCATGCAAGCCTTGGTGCCTCTGCAGTTACTGGCTGTGTTCACAAATGTTTGACACTGATCAGCCCCTGCTGCATTCTTTAAACTTGTGAATTTCTACAATATTTTAATTGCGTGTTTCTGTAAATTGTGACAAATCAGGAATTTATTCACGCAGACTTGTAAAAATACTGCAGGCTCACTTTAAAGGGGTTCTCTGCTTTATGTATTTATCAAATGCCCAGATGCCCTGTTAGTGTTTGTGGTTCTTTTGTGCCTAATACAATTAATAGCAGATGTCACTTGCAGGTGGCGTCTGCCGCATCCTAACCCTTACATTAGAGAAAGCAGGAGGATCTTGGCAAGACACGCCCACATGTACAATTTTGATGGCAAGATGCATGCCACATAAAAAGTTTATCAAAGCTTTCATAACATTTAAAACACATTCTTTCTTTACATTTTTGGAGCAGACACATTTATTGTGCAGACTGTGTGATAAGTGGGGAGAGCACAGAAAGGGTTGATGGAGCGCTTAGCATACACATTTAGGCTTCATGAAGTATAAGGAAGCAGCAACACCCAATCCTGCCCAAGAGAACTTTCCAGATCTGGGAGTGTGCAGCAGATGATTGGTAATAGCATGCCTTCGGTGGTCACTGTCAATGAAATGAAAAGCTTATCTGAGAATTGCAGCCGACAGTCTCATTGTGAAATAAAGTTACAAAGCTGGAAAATGGAAGGGACGTGGCCAAGTGTATTCTGAAATGGGGGACAGCACTCGAAGGGTGTCCTCATGTTGATAGAAATATTTGCTTTGATATGTTAATTGAATTTACGGGAGCTGCCGTTGCTGATTTGTTTTCAAAAAACGCCAATTACTTCCTCCCCAGGTACCCACATCCCTCCAAACGTGGACAGGTATCACAAGCTCATTCACATTGGCTCCTTCTTAGTCTTTGCATCAGCTTTGGTGTTGTAGCTGATAGAATTGTTAAGGATTTCATTAAAGTTCCCAGGTGACGGCAGGGGAAAGGAAAAATGTGTCCCTCCATATTTGGTTGGTTTGCTTGGATAGTGTAAAGAAGCAGAGGTGAGCTAAGAACACTGATTTTGTTTTTATGTATGCTTCAGAAATGTGTGGATGGGATAAATATTGGACAGATTTACACCTGGGTACCCCTGACACCTCTTTCCAGCTGACATTGGCTTTGAGAGATTCTTTTTACAGAACGTTTAGGATCTGCTAAATGATATATTGGCAAGTACCAATGATCAAAGCATTGCTGGAGCCAACCAGCCACTTTCTATTTGTTGTCATGTGACAGTTTTTCTAAAACACTACAGACTAATGATTTCAGGACAGTGGTGGAGCACCAGAGCCCGGTCCCAGCTGCAACCGCTGCAACCCTGGTAGTTCTCATGAAAATGCCAAGTATCGGCACTGGTACTCAAAGTATCGGTGCATCCCTACTTTTTACACAAATGAATATGAAGATTTAGACTTTGAGATGGCATTTCTACTAAAATACAACTCCGCATCTTCTCCATTAAAGTACATATTGTGGGTAAAGTTTAAAACCGCTGTCAGGTGAAAGGAAATGAGGGAGGGAAAGACCCTCTTAGTTGTCACCAGAACATCTCTCCATTGGAAGATTTCTCCTCCGCTCCTGTTGCAGTGACAGCTGTACAATTTTTGGATTTTTCAGCAATTTGTATAAGTGACAGTGAATCTCTCCAGTGAGAACACTTAACTGCAGTCCTACCTCCTTTCCCATACTACCAAAGCTAGGAAAAAATACAACTTTTAGCAATGTTGTGCCTGGCTCAGGTCCAGTCACTATTATTGCTTCTCCCGGTGAGCCGGTAGAAAATTTAGAATCCAGTAGAATGTCACCTGAAGTTCTACTTCTAGCGCCTGTATGAACACAACCCTGAAGTTACCCTATCCTGGGGAAAAAAGTATTGGCTAAGTGATGCACTGAATTGTAGGCATCATAAGGTGCCCAACTTATGAGGAAAGACCCAACACAATAGCTGGAGGATGGGTAGACACCAGAGCAGTCATACACCCTGGCTGACCTGTTGCCAGGCCCGAGCGGTTTCACATGAGCTGTTTGGGGATGGACAGAGTAGAAACATTTTAAAGAAATACGGACATTCAGAAAATTAGTATTTGCAGAGGAGTTTCAGGAAGTGCCATTGGTGCTGCCAGGATGCTTGATCTGATTTGGCCCCTTTATGGTGCTGTGAAACCTTTTATTACCAAAGTGGTGAAAATGGTTATGGCATTTCTTCTCTCCCTAGTTTTTATACAGCATATTGGGTAATATTATTCATTCTTCCCTGCAGTTATTCCACTACCATCTCTGTATGGTCATGACTGATGGATTCGTCAATTTTCTGCCCCTCCGTTAAAACCCCAATAAACACACGGACTGCGCGACATGGATTTTACCGGCCACAGCAGCCCTTTTATTAAACAAACAACTTTAACAATAACCAAAGTAATAAACCAAATAATATACAAAAATAATACTTTAAACAATGGTTGACCTGATATAAAAAATATGAGATGAAACTGTTTTCCTTTGTATAATGTAACACTGTTGCTACTATTCTGCGCAATGCTATAGCACCTAGCACACTGTTTTCAAATGTTTCACCCAAACCAAGAACACTATATTTAGGAAAGTTTATGAGTACACCTTTATTGGCAGAATAATGATCTCATGAAAAGATCTAGGTGTTACTCTGCCGACTTTACATTCAGCCTTCTGCAAAAAACCTTTCTTCCGATTTACATACTTACATACTTTTTACAGTTGAGAAATATTTGGTCACTTATATGATTTGAAATCAGGGCTCAGCAACACAAAGCTGATCCCTGCCTTGTGGAGGGAGCTCCGGTATCATTGTGGAAGGATGTGGTAAACGGCTGCTGCCATTAAACATTGTAATGTGTGTTTGGTTATCCTCAAGACATGGAAAATAACCCCTCAAAAATACATGCAGTGAACTCTGTGATTTGAATCCCTCCATTTTATTGGTATATCAAGGCCTTACCCATCACAGTCTCACACCTCCAATTGTTCAAGGATCCCAGAACATATCTCTCCATTGGAAGATTTCTCCTCCGCTCCTGTTCAAGGATCCCACACACAGACACCTGGGTCCAAGCAGAACATTTGGGTCCAATGTTGTTAGCAGTTACAACACATTTATTGTTCCCTGCTATCGACACACAATGACTTCTGTGCAAGGTGACTGCTTGTAAGTGTGTTTTGTGACTCCTGTACCCACAATAACAGATGTAATGTGCCTGAGTTGGTCATCTTGCATCTACCAGAGTTACCAGAAAAGCAGTGGTGTTTAGAACCAACTTTTTGCTCCAGAGAACTGCTCAGTTCCCAACATCCCTGTTTTTCTAGAGTAGGAAAACTCATTGCAGAATACACTGTGTTCTTTAATTTGCCCACCAGGCCTCTGCTGAATCGGCACACAATTTACTGCTCTGGTGGGTTTCAGTGGTGTTTACAGATGTAGACTGGTTTGGTGTATATGCCGAGGTTGTTTAGTTTTCCCAGTCCGCCACTGGATGAGATTATTCCAATACAGTGGCTAAGTGATTAGCACTGTTCATTGACATGCTGGGCTCCTTAGTAATCAATATCTTGTTGGCACACCTTTCTTGTGTAGTTTTTATGTTGGTGCAACTTTCCTTCCACAACCTAAATACACACTCTAATGTAGAGACTAATGCAAATGGTTAAATGTTCTCTGTACAGCATTTCAGAATATGTCAGAGCTATATAAATGTATATTAGTAAAAATGTGCAACTGTGGTGGGGACATCAGAGTGTAAGCTCATCTGGTCTAGATGTGACTGATACAATGCTCTCCGCACAGCACTGGAGAGGATGTTAGAGGTACATAAATAGTTACATAGTCAGGCTGAAAAAAAGACACAAGCCTATCAAGTTCAACTAGCTGAGTAAATCAAAAACTTGCTTACACAGAACCCTAATGCCACGGATGACCAGACTCAGTCAATGTAGAATAATACTGTGTGATGGTGATGATGACATTAGAGCGTAAGCTGCTCTGGTGCAGAGACTGATGTGAATGGCTCTGTGTACTCTGAACAGCACTGCAGAATATGTCACAACTTTATAAACGTATAATAGTGTGTAGCTGGTGAGACACTAGACTGTCAGCTCCTCTGGTACAGAGACTGATGTGAGTGGCTAAGTGTTCTCTGTACAGCACTGCAGAATATGTCTGAGATATACAGTATAATTGTATAATAATAGTGTGTGACTAAGGTTGGGACATTAGAGTGTAAGCTCCTCTGTTGCAGAGACTGATGTGAATGGTATGATGTACTCTGTACAGCACTGCGGAATCTGACAGAGCTATATAGATATAGCCTGGACACTGGTCTTGTTAGTATCTGTCCTTCCTAATGGCAAGAGAAGTGGTGGCCGATGGTTTGTTTCTAGCAGCGTGTGAGATCATATATGAATGTGTAATGTAGTGGAAATAGGATAGAGATTGATGCAGCCCCGCTGCTCATGTCCTATTACCTCTGCGGCTCTGTTCAATGTGTGCAATAAAAAGCAGCATCCTTCCTGCATCTGAAAGTCACTCTGTAAGATGTTTTCTGTGTTGTTCTCGGCACAGCTCCCCTCCACCCTGAAAAATCCCGGATCACAGCTCAGGTAGCAATTTATCTGCCTCTCCGTCCCTCCACTCATCATCGGCGCTTCTGTACTGCGGCGAGGCGGAGGTGTGTGTCCGGCTGTGACACTGATTGTTAGACGGTGCAGTGTGCAATTGTGCATTACAGGGGAGCTTGTACTGCACCGCCTGTGCCTGGCAGAATAATCTGCTCAACTTCTCGGGGTTCCAGCTTATGTCTGTGTTTAGAATTAAACAAGCTGTTCTCTGACGGTACATGAACACAGGGCATCCATCGCTGGCACAATTTATCTCAAGTGTTTACATCGATCAGACCCTGTCGTTACCCCGGTAAAGCGAGCAAAAGCGGAGTATGTTAAGCCACCCTCTTCTGCAGCCAGCTCACGCAAATTCTGAGCATCTTTTCATTAACTGAGTGCTACTTTTATATATTGCATTGAACACTCTCCAGACAGTTTTTATTGCAGGCTATTTACAGCTAACACAAGCAAGCTGTCAATCATCTGGTGTAGTTACAGAGCACTGACACCTCCATCTGTGGTACTCTGGAAGAACTCTTCCAAGCTAAGCCATTGCAAGTGACAATGTGCATGTGTGGGGTGCCCGTATCCCAAAGCAACCAGCCAACAGTTATCTTTGATCCAACTGAACTAAATGGTGCTGAAATCTTGTTGCTCTGGGTGATTGCACTTTAAAAATCCTCGAAGCAATGAGGCAGTGAGCATTTTTGTTTAGCAGCATGTTACCCATAAATGCTACATAAAGTATCTGCCAACTGTGCCCCCCCAGACTTAGAGATGTGATCCGCCAGATAATGTATCCGGAAATCCAGATCTAATTTGGTTTCCTGGCTTCTCCGCACACTTTCTATTCATAATCTCATTAGAAAAGTGCAAATCCTCCCTACTTGACTCCTATTTGGCTAATCAAACACATCTGTGCAGTCGGTGGTCATGCTCGAAAGCAAAAGATAAAGTTCACGTGTAACCAGCCAGCTAATTGCCCCCCTAGATCTCACCAGCACACGCACAGAAAGGACATTTTAAATGTCACTGTCACTCAATGGCATATAGAAAGATGTTGAATGGCAGCAGC
Organism: Nanorana parkeri; assembly: GCF_000935625.1. Lineage (NCBI taxonomy): Eukaryota > Metazoa > Chordata > Amphibia > Anura > Dicroglossidae > Nanorana > Nanorana parkeri. The sequence continues at coordinate 1,178,581 of NW_017306723.1, forward strand.
TGTGGGAGTAAAACTGGACACACACATATATGCAATATATGACACCTCCAGGATTTTTATCCCGGGTGCTGTGGTGGTGTGCCATGATCCCATTCAACCTGGAAGATGCATCATATCTTGAGGAGGCAATCAAGAAGCATGCACAAGATCTAAAGACACTTCCCCACTTTTATCCGTAGTATGCAAGCCACACACATGCTGAGATCTGTATACAATAGTCTTTCAGATCATTTCATGAGATATGGCTATACATAGTGAGATTTTCCTGAAATACCACCAGACTTTACTGTTGATTGTATTGAAAGATTGCGATGGTACCACATACTAGACCACTTGGCTCTACCATTTTAACAGGCACTCAACAATTAAGCTGGATGCAATTTTAAGACTGACACACACTTTGAGATCCAATCATAAGATGGCAAAAAGATTCAACCCTATGTCCTGTCACATCACACACAAGCTACAGCTATCTTTCAAAAGATGGCAAGTGGAACACAAAGCTGCCAACATTTCCAAACATATTCCAGGGACATTCTGCTGCTAAGCTGGTCTGCAGGCTCAGTATAGCACCAATGGGCCTTCAGAATATCGATATACCCAAATTGGAGAATTTTAGAAAAATTGATTTTGGTAATTTGATTTTTTTTTTGCTGGTAAATGCTTGACCGCAAACAAACACTTACAATGCCCGAAGAACACTAGAACAATGTCTACAACTGATGGAAATGTGTATACTGAGGCACTTCTAAGGCACAGCTGGTCTCAAACACCAGGGACAACATTTTGCAAGAATAAGTTTTCTGGAACAGGTATTGTCCCAGGAAATTGGGGATCATTATCATCTATAGTAAAGAAAGGGACTCTACCCATGTCTGCCACAACTTACATATAGTAAATGGTCTTTGCTAGCCTCATCCTTTACTACAGCTGTCCAGCACAGCCAGCGGTGGCCTCCCATGCCCTTTGAACTGCCAAGAAAAAGGGGTGTCAACAACACCACAACATACCCCGATTAAAATTCCAGATTTGCCCCAGAGGTTCTAGAAGGTGAGATTGTAATCGCAGCAGCAATGTGCACACTTGGACAGAAGAGCCGGCCGGATGGAAAGCAGAGAGCAACATATCGCTGTGCTGCGATCCATCAGAGGAAAATGAAAGGTTTGGCAATGACCTACTTGGGTGAGTTCGGTGCCCATCAAGATGAGGAGGATCAGGCTCATAAGCTTGCTTGTGGGTTGCATCTCCAGGTGCCAGGTTCAGCCGTGACAGCAATTCCTCCTTCTCACGCTCTCTTCTCTCTTTGCCTTCTCCTCAGTGTGCTTTTGTTCCACAGCCGCCTGTCTCTTCCGTCCTTCCGCTGCGTCTCAGCTGCCCTAGGAGACAAGGCGAGGAGTCTGCTGTGGAAAGTGTCCACTTTGCATATTTGTTCTCTATCCCGATCCGCTGCTATCTCCTTGTGCCTCTGTGTGTGTGTGTCCTATTTAATGGCTTCCCTGATTGAAAGGCATTTGTGAGGAGGAACTCAACGGAGCACAAAACAATGGTGTCGCTTTTGCCAAAAGTTTGCCGTGAAAGGAAGGGCAGCGGTTGAGGGAGGAAGGTAAAAAAAAAAATTAGAGAAGCGGTGGTTAGCAGTGATGCAGCTAGTGAAAAGGTACCACAATTTTCCCTCAGAGGGCTGGTTTTTCTGCCAGCAGAACACAGCCTGTAAGCCTCAGCCTGATTGGCTATTGTGCAGCGTTCGCAGATTGGCCTTTTAGTATTTGCCTGCCCGCTGGACCTGTCAGTGTGTCTGCGCAGCCTCGCCTGTGATTGGAGGTTGTGCAATGCCTCTGCCTCTTGTCTTTTGTTCCTTTATCCTCCAGCAAGAAGACACAGATTGCAGGAGTGAATAGCTGGGATCACATAAGTCCGTCCTGCACATTAGTCTGTCATTACAAATGTAATCGCTGACAGCTGGCAGTGTGCAGCCTTCAATTACACAATGTACACCATGGATTAAAAGGTCACTCCACCCAGTGCTGATATTTTGGTTACAGGTAGAGGGCTGGGAGACTAAAGTACCTAACGTATTTTGCAGACAGTTGTGGTCAGGTCTCCCCGGTTCAGCTTTTCTCTCTTCCTTCCAGCAATGAAGCAGCAAGCGGAATCTCAGTCCTCCTGTAATCTCCTTAATGTAGTATTAAAGGTATGCCCCTGCCAACTGAAAATTAAGCCTTGAGATCTGTGCAATCAATGGTGACTGGTTTCTTTAACCACTTGCTGACCAGGGTGTTTATTCCCCCCTTCCTGTCCAGGACATTTTTTAGTGTTCAGCGCTGCGGTACTTTGATGTTTATACTGTCATGCAACACTGTACTGAAATTAATTTTATATCATTTTTTGGGGACAGATAGAACTTTCTTTTGAAGGTATATAATCACCACTGGGGTTTTTATTTTTTCACTAAATAATGAAAAAAGTTTTAGCCTATGTTCAACATAAGCTCACACAAGTGGACAGCATATTCTTTCGATAAGAATTTCGATATCTGCTTTTTTTTTTTTTATGTTTGCCTATTGTATGTGAAATATATGTGCAAAATCAATAAAAACTATCTGATTAAAAAAAAAAATAATGAAAAAAGTACAGAAAATTTGGAAAAAAAAACTGTTTTCCCTACGTTATGTTATAAACCATTTAATATTACCCAATTTTTTGGTAAAAGTATAAAAGACGGGGTCATGTCAGGTAAATAGACACCAAACATGTCAAGCTTTAAAATTTGCGTGCGCCCGTGAACTTGCAAAAAACTACCATACCCAAAATTGGCCATAAGCGACGCTTTAAAAGCTTTTACCGCTCATCAGTTTAGCGTTATCAGTGATTAATGGCCCTAAAATTATTGCTCTCACTGCAACGTTGTGACGTGCGGCGCAATGGATGCAATTGTCGTTTTCACGCGTAGGTGCACCCGACGCATGCTTGTATGTGGGGGGAAGGGGACTTTTTTTTTTTGTAACTTTCATTTTTTTAAACTTTTTTTTTTTTTTACTTAACTTTATTGCTATCACACAGGGGACTAACAAGCCCACTATGTGATAGCCAATTTGCAGTGACAGGTCCTTTTTATGGAGACATCAGGGTTCTTTAAGACCCCTAATGTCACCTAGGGACCCCCAGAGAAGCTGATGAAGCAGATCGCCAGCAGCGGCTGCAACGGAGGGGGGCGCACACCTGCACACATATTACAAGTGATCGGGCGTTTCTACAGACGCCCGCACGCTTGTATGCAAACAGCCATCGCTGGCTGTTTACATTCCAAGCTTATTTCCCGCTTGTGCATGCCGCCTAGCGGTTGGGTGGGATGGGACGTCTAAAAACACCCACCCGCATCCAAGAAGCAGGTGGTTAATATGGCACAAAGCAATGGGCAGAGTGCAGTAACCTATAGCAAATTTCCGGAACACAGTATGTGAAGGGCTTACAGCTCAAGTCCAAGAAAGCTGATCTCTATGCACATATAAAAGACAAATGAATGCAGCTCTGCAATCATGAATACATCCTAAATATACATTTTTAAGAATGCAAGCAGTATACACACCTGAATTTGTCTTGGCATTAGCTCAGAGAGAGACAAGCAGCACAAGAAACCATTTAAGTTTGTTGAAGTGTAAAGAGCGTGCTCCTAGGAGAAGAGAGCAGAGTGACAGAGATTAGCAAATCAGTGTGCTGCTTCTCCCATCACTG
>NW_017306723.1:1182331-1188732 GCF_000935625.1 Nanorana parkeri
CTTTAAGTGACAGTTAAACTGCAGCAGATATCGGGCTCCCTCATTTGCTAGACAAGGTTGTGCTCTGTAAATCTCTGGGCTTCATGGACAGAAATACAAATCCTCTTGACAGGCAAGAGAGCTCTTGAATATGTCTTTCATCTGCATGTTTAGCTGTTTGCCTGAAGTTCAGCTTTAGGGCCTGTTCACACGACGTCCGTTTTGTGTGCTGACCGGTTCAGTACGCTGCTGCACTCAAAATGCATCCCAATGTATCCCTATGTGTTTTATGGGCTCCAGTTCTCACGTGCGCAGTCCGTTCAGCTTACGACAGAAAAAATACTGCATGCCACATTTTGTCAGGTCCGGAAATGGAACGGATACGCAAACGCGTCAAAAACGCACTGCGCTGCAGCTAACATACTAACAGCCCCACTCCAGCAAAAAAAATAAAAAATGTTTTTTTTGCTGGAACGCATCCAAAACGCGGCCAAAAACGCAATGCATCAGCAGCTCCATGTCTGCTGATCAGGACCTGATCTCATGTGAACAGGCCCTTAAAGGGCGACTGAAAACAAAACTTTTTTTTTAGTTTTTGGATAGAGTGGAAAGGAATTAGAACAACTGTCAGGCTTTAATTGCTGTGTCCCCATTAGACCCCTTTCACATGGCTGGTTCGATCGGGTCCGCCTGTCAGTTTTTCAGACGGACCCCATCGGATACCCAATACTTTGTCTATGGGCAGCCATGTGTAAATGGATGGGCGTCCGTTTGCACCCGGTTACCCCTGACTCCGGCCAGGTCCAGAAAAACAAACAGAACAGTGTTCAGTTTCACGGGCCTCATCGCGCCGGACCGGGGGTAATCAGATGTAAACAGACACATATTCGTTTACATCCCATTCCCATAGACATACATGGGATCCGGTAATTGCAGTTTTTTCATCCAAACTGTATGAACACGGATGTCACAGTGGTGACATCCCACTTCATACTGCTGTGATCAGGAGAGCATCTGTGCACGGATCCTCTCCCGATCAGCCCATGTGACAGGGGCCTTAGGAATTTTAGACTGTCATTGGAAATCTTTCAATGGGGACACTAGCTCTGGAGACCCTGCTGACCACAATGGATTTCCCTCTCTGTGGAGGGTTTTATTCTCCTTTCCTGTTGTGTCTATCAGACAGGAAGTGAAAGGAAATCTCCCCAATGGCACACAGATGGCAAATTTTTAAAAAAGCTGATGGGGTAATAACACTCCATTACACTATGCAAAACTAAAAAGGTATTGGCTTCAGTTCTACTTTAAAGCAGAACTCGGAGCAAATTAAGTGTTAACCCTTGCAATCGGGCTACCCCCTAGACTGCAAGGGTTAAGTGCACGATTTGTCTAGGGAGCTAAAAAAACGTTATACTCGCAGGAATCATGATCCCGATCCCAGCCTGCTCCTACCCTACTCCCTTCAGCCTCGCTCCCCCCTGCTCCAGCAGTCTAAGATCCTGTGAGCCTTCCGGCTTCCTGATTGGCCGGGAAGCTGGCTCCATGCAGATTGGTTGGGAAGCTGGCTTCCCGGCCATTCAACACCGAGTCGGCCGAACAGCTGGCTCCTTGCTGATTGGCTTGAAAGCCGGCTTCCCGGCCAATTAGCATTGAGTCAGCTTCCCGACCATTCAGGGAGAGCAGGTCATTACTTGCCACCCAGCTTCCTGATTGGCCGGGAAGCTGGCTCGATGCTGATTGGCTGGGAAGCTGGGTTTTCAGCCAATCACAATCAAGCCGGCCAAACAGGGAGCCGGCCTCCCGGGCCAATCAGGAAGTTGGACGGCATGTCATTACTCGCAGCCCGGCTTCCTGATTGCCCGCGAAGCCGGCTCCATGCCAACGGAAGCACGGTACTTGGTATTGGTGAGTACCGAAAGCAAAATATCAGTACTCGATACCGAAAAACCAGCATCAGTGCATCCCTATCAAAAAGAACAGACAAACAGGTTTACATACACAGATGAAATACGTATATGGGAACTATTTTACCTACTGTACGAAAAGAATTGTATGTCTGTCCATCCAATCCAGAGATTTTCACAGCTCTGCCACACAGTACAGTCAGCATGGAGACCTGACTTCCTATTGCAGCAGAACTCCAGACAAACCGCTAAGTACAAAGATTAAATGCATACTTTGTCAGGTAAAACTGATCAGGCATTTGTATTCCTGTCTATCCAGTCCTGAGAATTACATAGTTCTACTACACAGCGCAACCCTGTTTAGCAGGGAAAGGGACCTGAACTTTCTCAGCTGCAGCTTCACTTACAGTCCCCTCCCCCACCCTGTGACTGGCACAGGGAAACAGCACAATGATGAGCTCATCTCTTTGTCACTGTGCTCTCTCCACCTGTCAGTATGGCACCTTGCACTGCAGCACACCTGACTGGTACCTTGTGTAGGGTTGCCACCTTTTCATCAAGCAAAACCCGAACGCTCTAGCGACGCGCAGACATTTTTTTGGCGTCGCGGCTTATTCATATTTAAATAGCGCCACCCATTCATATGTAAATATCACAGTCGAGACTGTTCAGTGAAGGGCCAGTAGCCTCTATCTTAATTTTGGTTGCTGCTGCCATGAAACCCGGACACAGCATTCAAAACCCGAACTGTCCGGGTGAATCCTGGACGGGTGGCAACTCTAACCTTATGCTGCCTCTCCATTCCCCTCTCAGCTGCTTTGCATTAAAATGGAATGCCCGCTGACAGCCCCAAAAATACAGCCTTTTTACTGCCTCCCAATTTATAGTCCTTTATTTTGGGGGGTAGGGGAGATGTCATGATTTTTAATATACATGTACCCAAATCAGGGTGTTTGTATCTGTCTGGTGTTCAGCTTTAAATACATTTCTAAATGACCTAGTGTAGGTAGCTGACTCTGTAGTTAGCACTATGACTGGGGGTATGGGGGCAATACAGGCCAACTGGGCAACAACAAAGAAAAGAGCAAGCAGAGGGATGAGTTTGCCAGTCTCCTGTTTCTCCTGCCTTGTCCAATCCGCAGGCTGGGGAAGTGTGTGCTATTACAGTGGAGGTTGAGAACCTGGCTTTTTTTTTTTGCTGGGGAGGCGGAACACAAGATCGGCTGAACAGAATTGGCAGATAAAATAGTTTCTATGTGTAGCGCTCGGGCTCGCCCCCGCCAGAATAACCCGGGTCATAAATAGCCTGTCTAGGGATTTTAGCAACCAGCTGCCACAATAGCATTAACTGCCCTCTTCTAGTGACAAACAGAGCTGATATCCAGGCCAGAACTGATGCTGAAGAACTTTATTAACATATCCACACTGGGAGAGAGGGTATAGAGGCCTAGATATCCAGGGTAGAACAGACACAGACTCCAGACTCACCAGTCCCTTTTAGGATTTCAGTATAGATCCATTAGCAGCACAGTTGAATAGGGATTGGTACTGAATCTTCAGTAGGAAGAAACACCAGACCTGCTCCTGAGGTCCTCTCTATTCTAGGGACCTCCAGCAGTCATCAGCTTCAATGGTTCTCCTCCTCAATCAGCAGCAAAAGCCTCCTCCAGGCTTGAGGCCTGACAGAGCCTGTTCCATACTTAGGTGTTCTCAGGCCTAGCCTGGGGCAAGGCTGGACAGCACCCCAACCTGGACTAATCCATGGAAGGAACCCGACTGAGCACATGGCAATTCCCAGGAGTATATATGCCCTGTCCCAGCATGCAACACTGGCTGTGAGAACCCCAGTGATTGGCTGGTGAACTGCACATACAGTCACAGTGTCCCTCATTGGCTGTCCCACACTACAGTAGAGTCACACTCCACTCAGGCAGGTACAATCAATGCCAGGACACCTGGAATTACCCAGATAAATGCCAACTATAATTCAGCCAGACTGACTACAGCTCTGGCAATTTCTAGTAGCCACCTCACAAAAGGTGATGAGCGCTACATACAGTATGTATTTCAGTCGCATATTTAGCTGCTCAGTTCAGTTCAAACAAAAGAAGTATAAACACGTACACATAAAATCCCACTGATCAGGCTGCATATGAGCTTTGGTGAAACTGCAGAGGAAATCGGGCTCCTGGATCTTCTGTATCCATTAACAGTCATTTTAATATCAGAACATTGTTGAAGTGTAGCATTCACAGAGAAAACAGTCCATTTACACAGCCGCTCTTTTATTATCTGCTAGGGGCCTCCTGTAATTTGAAAGCCGTCCATAAACACACTTATGTCTCCATTTCGGAATCTGTGGAAACTAATAACGGTTATTAAACGGCGGTGGTTTTTTGTCAAGTGCATCCTTAAAACTTCTCTGCACAGCGCCTTCCTCTGCTCCCCAGGAGTGATATAATAAGCCTTACTTTTTTTCTCACGTGACCCCTTCCCAGCCAATTCTTGCACGGTATTTCCAAGGCTTGCGGCCCCGTTTTTAGGTCAGAACAATAGATTTTTCGTGTTTCCTGTGCAGATTGATCACTGGCTATTTTCCAGTTGCCATGGTAACGACCATAATTTACAAATTTTTATGAATAGCCCTGGAATAAGCTACTGTTTGCATGACATTAAATTACTATTCTCAGACGTAATGGCTGTATCTCCTCAGTGATATCTCATTCACCTCAAATGCTAACTCTGTACAAGCAATCTGCCCTCTACGACACTGTGCTTCTCTCAATATTGCCGAAAAACTATTTCTGATTGGATAATACAGTCTTTGCTTATCAGCAAAAGTCCCGTTCTACCTTTTTTTTCCCTTGTTGGATGTTACAAGCCCTGAACAGGACGATAACCTGCCATATTTTTATTGCCTTGTTCTATTGAGCCAGTAGGCTCACTGGCTCAACAGAACAAGGCAATAAAAATATGGCAGGTTATCGTCCTGTTCTGGATTATCTGCTGTATCAAACAAAAAAATGAAAGTTTGTTTAGGATGACGAAGCAGCACTTTTGTGCATTTTCTGATCTGATAACTGTTATGATATGTTCAGAATACAAGGTGTTCTGTGAAAGGACAAGACAGGAAATGTTCAGAATGCAAGGTTTCTGTGAATGGACAAGACAGGATATGTTCAGAATACAAGGTGTTCTGTGAATGGACAAGACCGGATATGTTCAGAATACAAGGTGTTCTGTGAATGGACAAGGGAGGATATGTTCAGAATACAAGGTGTTCTGTGAATGGACAAGGGAGGATATGTTCAGAATACAAGGGGTTCTGTGAATGGAAAAGGGAGGATATGTTCAGAATACAAGGTGTTCTGTGAATGGACAAGGGAGGATATGTTCAGAATACAAGGTGTTCTGTGAATGGACAAGGGAGGGTAAATGACTGGACATTTTCACTGTGTGAGGGCAATAGATCTCAGCGCCAGAAGTAGAGTGCTGTCTGTACTTTACTGCATGAATGCAGCATGTGTCTTTTACCTTACGCAGCAGTGATCTGGACCTATGATAACCATCATTAGAGGTAATTTGTTTGTACCCTGAAAAAAAAGTTTTTTTTAACCTGAAGTTTCACTTTTAGGGTCACCTTTTGCAGTTTTATTAGTTTATAAACTGCTGAGTTTATAGATGAGGCCTGCGAATTACTGATCAGTCTGCATCCCAATTGTCACCAGTGGTCAAAAGCCACAAATTACAGTCCAGTATTTCCCAGCCGGCACTCCATCATAGGCTAAAGAAGCTGGCAGTCTGAAGGCACCTTGGAACAGAGCCACTTCCCTTCCCAACCAAACGGTTGATTTGTATTAATGTTCAAACTTTGTAGTTTAAAAATATTGAGTGAAGTGGTGGGAAATCTTTAAATCCACAATCTAAATGATTAGTTGATGCAGAATGGACCAGCTTCTTAAAGAATTGATCATTCCTTCCTTCCTCATATCCAGATAAAAATCTTCATCTCAGAATGTTTATGTAACATATCACAGCAGCTGTCAGAGGAGGTAGAAGTGTCAGTGTGACTGTAATAACTTGTCAATATATTGATGAATAAATGCTTGTTCACGCTTGCTGCCTACTCCATCATGCCACCCTACTATAAAATTAGTAATGAGACATTAAAGGGATAAAACATGTGAACACACTGGACATGTTCTAAACACAGCTACAAATTGACATATTGATTTTGGACTTAAAATGTTACCAGTCTCAAAATGGCACAACTGTCCACTACGGAATAACCTGCAATGTGACAAAGTGTCAGCAAAGGTAAATATGGAGTCGGATGCAAACAAATGTCTATTGCATCTGTCTTTGTACTGGTTTTTTTAATGTTTTTTAATAGTAGGAACTAAAAAGTGACAATAGCACAGCCTCACCAATACACACTGGGCCTGATGTATTAAAACAAATGAGCAAGACTCAAGAGCATGACTGATGGATTCGTCAATTTTCTGTCCCTCAGTTAAA
>NW_017306724.1:0-230 GCF_000935625.1 Nanorana parkeri
ACTCCCGACCAAGCGTGACATGTCGGATGGTCTCCAAAATGAAGCGCCCCTCAAAAGGGACATATCGGACATCACGACCACGGTCTCCCGACTCTAGGACCGGGTCACCTCACTACACACAGAGCATGATGGTGTTTCTCGGCTGTTCATTGTGCTGGAGTCCAGGGTCCTGCACCAAGAAACCTGACTCACCTCCATGGCGCTGGCACATGACGACCTGGAGAACCGCT
>NW_017306724.1:597-1087 GCF_000935625.1 Nanorana parkeri
GCCTCCTGTATACGTGATGGTCCACCATCTTTACCCAGACCCCAGTGAACTGACATTGAGTGCTGTTGCACTCTGAGCCATTCCGCCCCTGGGTGATGCATACCTACACGCCTTAATGAGTCTACACTGTTGGTTTATGTTGGGGTCTCACCGCCTTCCGCGTGGGATGTGTGGGGGGACTAGGCCTCTAGTTGGTCTGCCCACCCATCCACCTGTTTGTACGCGGATATGGGGGCCCTCGCGCCACTATGGTGATGCTGGGACCCCCAAGGTTCCTATTTATGATGCTTCACTTACTGTCTACACCAGTTCTTTTTTGCTATTTTATTTTATTTTGTTCCTCATTTAATATGTTATCGGATGGTGCGGTTGACAGCAGCTCACTGTTTGCATACTAATCGAAGTTAAAGGAGAACTATGGGGTTAAGTTCTCCTTAGGGTAACGGGAGGACACAAACTAGCGTCCTCCCTTCACCCTAGGCTCAGTATA
>NW_017306724.1:11609-70917 GCF_000935625.1 Nanorana parkeri
GGGGGGGCTAGCTCCCCCATATAATGCCACCTAATATCTGTGTTTTTATGTGAAATATCTCTGTAATGATATGAGATCTAACGTTGAAACCACTTGATCATACCGGATCTAACAAATATCTTCCAAAATAGCTGTAATAACTGTTTGGTCAATTTTTTGATAAGGGGGGGCTGATGACGGGTTAGCCCCCCCTGCAAATAACTGTTAATATCTCTATTTCTGTGTGAGATCTAACGCAAACAACAGAGATCTAACCCGATCTAACAAAGATCTAACCAACTGCATATGTTTTGTTCAAAAATTTTGATATGGGGGGGCTAACCCGGCTGAGGTGCATTCTCAAGCCTGGGCCTTGCCTGCTGGCTTGGCCCAGCAACAATGCCTGATCCTGGGGGAGGCCCTGGGACAGATCACCCTGATGACACAGGGCCTAGTGAGGAGGAGGTGGAGGACCTGTCGGTGGGTCCGGGCCGTGGTGAGGATATGACTGTGTACAGTCAGAAGATTGTTGAGCGATTGATGGCTATCAGGAAAGCTGAAAATAAGCTGAAAGTTTTGAAAGCAGATCAGCAGTCACTCCGTGTCCGGTACTGCCAGGCTTGGAGCAAGCACAGGTCACCCATGAGGCCGGAGTTACAGCTGAAGAGTGAGAAGGTGAAGAAACAATCTTTATTGTTGAAGAAGCTGAAAGCCAAAAGTGGAGCTTTTAAAGAAAAGTGTGAAAACGACAGAAGATTCGCCAGCCAGACATCGTCAGCCTGACCCTGTACCATCTGCCTCAGCACCTCTCCCCCCATGTCAGGCTAGGGGAATCGTCAGCGGCAACCAGCCAGGGGGTTGAGAGTGGTCACGGCACCCTGAAGTTCATTCAGCGGATGGAGTCACCCCGGAGGGCAGACAAGTTTGCTTTTTCTGAGGATCCATCAGAAATTCCTGAGGATGGGCAGAGGAGGCACAGGCCAGCAAAGCCAGTGATGGTGGAGAGATCGCAGTACACTGAGCTGCCTTCCAGCATGTCTGCCCCACCGGCTGTGGTGGATGGTGTCCCGGCTGAGGAGAGGAAAGAAAAAGAGATTTCTATTGGAGTTTCTGCACCTGCTTATGCTGAGACCGGTAGTGCCTCTCAGACTGCTGCAAGCAAGATGGCCGCCAGCAGTAAAGTTTTTGCTGCACCTGAGCCTCCCTGTGTTCCAGAGCTGATTGATGCTGGAGGGGGAGGGGAGCAGCACAGTGCTGCAGGTGGAGTGGAAGCAGGCATGGATGTCGCCTGTGATTCACCTGTTGCTGTGTCAGAACAGCCTCAACTTTCCACAGCTGAGAGCTCAGTCCTGGAGGAGGACATGCCTGCTGGTGCAGCAGTGAATGTGGACACTGCTTTGAAGATAGCAGAGACTATCAGCGTGCCTGCAAATATTGGTGATAATGTGCCTGTGTTGGTGGTGGGTGGTGGTGAGGGGGTTAATGTTGCTGACATTTCTCACCCTGCTCAGCAGAGAACGGATTTTTCATCCAATCTCGTATCTGAGCAATCAAGATCTGTGCAATCGAGATCTGATAAAATTGTGTCAGGTGTTTCCTCTGCAGGGAGGAATGAGGGGAGCTATGCTTCTGCTTTGGGGAGTCGTACTAAGGAGGGTGGAGGGAATGTTGGCAATTCGGTGAGGTTTGGTGGAGGGCTGGTTGGTGGGTACAGGAGGAGGAATGTGGTGCAGTTGAGGTGGGAGGGGGAGGGAGCCCCACTATTAAGGGGGAGGGTGGCTGAGCTGATTTTGGAGATGGGGTTTACAGCCTCCGATATTTTTGCATTAATTTGTCCAGTGGGGAGCTACGAATACGATTTGTCCTTTATGAAGCCGGAGGGTCTGGATATTTTATGGGAGAGGTATAGGAGGTGCAGGGGCCTCCAGCAGTGGAGAGGTTTGGTGCCGAGGGTGGTTTCAAGGCAGCCATTGATAAAGTCAGTAACCATCCTGGTTCGCAATGAATCCATACCAGAGGCTGATGTGGTTGTATGGCTGCGCCGATATGGCGAGGTCCTCACCCCACTGCGGAAGGTCCTGGATGAGCACGGAATATGGACAGGGATACAAAACACAAAAATTCCCCAGCCTCAGCCTGCCAGCCAGCCTGCAACCAAACAAGTGCTCACACTTGGAGACTCGGATACATAGAGTTAGGACCACACTTTGCAGAGGTGCCTTGGCGCAGCAGTGTGGCTTCTACATATTTTTGGCCAGTCTGAAGAGAGTTGTTTCAGGTGAGGAGAGTGTGGTTGAGGTTAAGAAACGTCTACCCCAATCATCCTAATGGCAGTTCCCGCTCCGTTAAAGGTGCCAACCATTAATGTGGCCAACATTAGATCTGCAAGGGCTCGTGATACGGCCTTATTTTTGCTCAGCGAGTTTGATGCTGAGATTTTATTTTTGCAAGAGACCTGGCTCAATACTTTGAGCGATGTCTATCTAGCAAAAAGGGAGTGGAGATGCGGTCCCTCCTTTTGGTCTCTTGCGGCTGAGCCCTGCAGCGGAGTCGCGGTGCTTTTTAAAACCGATATGGTAACGTGCCGGCGGGTAATTGAGGTGGAGGGGGCAGGACTTGCGCCTGATTAACATCTATGGGCCGCAGTCAAAATGGGACAGGAAATGCCTCCTCACAAAGATCAAGCCCTTCCTTTTACCTCCCGGCAGGTTGTCTTTGGATGTGATTTTAACACCATCATTAGGCCTGAAGACAGGAGAGGCTCCATAGACCGGTTGGGATACGATAGCGTTTTTCTTAGAGATATGGTTAGGCAAGCAGGCCTGGTAGATGTGCATATTAAGCACTGCCCTGGCAGCACGGGGTTCACATTTCAGAGAGGGAACAGTCAGAGTAGGATAGATAGGTTTTTTTTACAGGATAACTCTGCTTTCTCGGCTCCTGAGCTGAAGGTGGTGGAGTTCTCTGATCACTGTATGCTATCTGTGACTGTGAATACCTCGGACATCCCACCCAGGGGAAGGGGCATCTGGAGATTGAATTCGGCTCTCCTGGATGATGAGAAAGTAAGACAATCCTTTGAGGATTTTTTTCAGGCACAGGTTTCTGTTCTGGACTTTTGCAGCAGTAAGTTGGAGTGGTGGGAGCTTGTGAAGCAGAGGACGGTTGGACTTTTCAAGGCCATAAGTGAGAAGAAGCAGCATGGTATGTACATTGCCTACCAGCATTTGCGGAGGAAGCTTGATCGTCTTGTCTCGTATGGTGGAGATCCAGGGGAGATCTCTGAGGTGAAACTTCTTCTTAGGAAGTGTCAGTACGACCGGCATGCCTCCTTGGTTCTGGAAAGGGATTATGGGAAATATCACTCGCCTGATCCTTACCAGAACAGTAAGCAAGGCATAGCGGTTAAGACTGTCATAGGACTGAAAGATAGTACGGGTTCCCTGATGAAGTCCAGATCAGGGATTCTGGAGATCGTTGGGTCATATTATGCAGACCTTCTGGGAAGAAAAGACCTTAGTCGGGACAGGATGGAAAGCTTTTTGGTTTCTACTCCAGGACTGGGAAATGGCGCATTGCTTATGATGGATTTGACAGAACCAAACTCAGTGGATGAGGTAGTTCATGCTATAGACAAGCTGGCTACCAAAAAATCGCCTGGGCCAGATGGATTGACAGTTGAATTTTACAAGTGTTTTAAGTCCGTTCTGGCTCCCTTTTTAGCGGAGGTCTTTAACAATTGTCTAGAAGAGGGTGCACTCCCTCCCTCCATGAGGCAATCCGCTGTGATTCTTTTGTCAAAAGGTAAAGACCCCTCAATGATTGAGAACTGGCGCCCCATCAGTCTTCTCAATGTTGATAGAAAGATTTTGGCGAAGATAATTTTTTGGCGCTTGTCGTCAGTAGCAGGCGACTTGTTGTCCAATCATCAGCACTGTTCGGTCCAAGGTAGAAGTACATTTTCAGCAGTTTTGGCTGTCCGGGAGGCTTTGGAGCGATGCAGGGCTGCTGGATGGAGAAAGTACTTGCTGGCATTGGATCAGGCAAAGGCCTTTGATCGAGTGAATCATGAATATCTGTGGTTGCTACTTGGTAAATACGGCCTGCAGGGGAGGTTTATAGATTGGTTAAAAACATTATATCGAGGGGCCGAGAGCTTCCCACTTGTCAATGGTTGGATTGGACGGCCCTTTAAGGTTGACTCTGGTGTGCGCCAGGGGTGTCCTTTGAGCCCCCTGCTATATGCTTTCGCAATCGACCCCTTCATAAGAAGGCTAGAAGGTGGATCTTTGTGCGGGGTGCCTTTGGGCATTGCTGGTGTGCCGCCTTTGAAGGTCATGGCCTATGCCGATGATGTGTCTGTTATTATCTCTGGGACTGAGGAGGCGCAGGAGGTGGTCTCTGAGATAGAGCAGTACACAGAGGCTTCTGGCTCTAAAGTCAACCATGAAAAGAGTGAAGTTTTCTGGATGGGTGAGGAGGGCGAAAGCTTCGAACTTCCGGATGCCTTCCCAGAGCCCCAGCAGGAAATTAAAGTGTTGGGCATTAAATTTGGTCCTGGCGACTATGGCCGTCGAAATTGGGAAAGCAGGTTGGTGATTGCCAATGCCAAAGTAGCAAGCTGGAAGAGATGGAGGCTTTCCTTGAGGGAGAGGGTTGACTTGATCAAAACTTACCTTATCCCGATCTTTTTATATGTCAGCTTCGTCTGTATCTTGCCAGATTCTCTCTACGCAAGGGTCTACAGCTGTTTCTTCCAACTGTTATGGGGAAATAGGCTGAACCTGATCAAACGCAATGTAACTTACCTGTCCAGGCGGGAGGGTGGCCTAGGAATGGTCAACCCGATAGTTTTCTTTTCTTTGCTTTTCCTAAAGCACAATCTTGGTAACATGTTGGCAGAGACCCCACCTGGATGGGTGGGTATTTTCCAGTCCTGGTTTAGGCCTTTTCTGCAATGCTGGGAAGATGGCGGTCCAGTGAAAAGTCTGAGAGTCCGACATGGCAAGCTCCCGGCTTATGTTGCCCCGCGTCTGAAAATGCTGTGGCAGGTGACAGTAGAGGATATTAGGTCCCTTCCCAGGAAGCTTCTGGAGAAGAGGGTTTTGGCCTCTGCTTTCAGTGTGTCACTGGCCTTAAAGGATTGCCCAGGCTCCGTATTGAGGGAGGGGTTGCGTTTAATTAATTTGGAGAGAATCCCTTTAAAGTTTAGGGATCAAGCCTGGCTCGCCTTCCATGGAAGGCTCTATGTGAGAGGGAACCTGAAGCATCGCCCTGTGGATGATCAGGATTGTCCTAGAGCGGAGTGTGTTGGTAAAGTGGAGTCTATGGACCACTTTTTGCTCCAGTGTCCCTTTTAACATAGAGGTGTATAAAAGGGTGGGGAGGGCTCTAGGCATCCCCCTTCTCTACCGCATGAGTTATGCGGAGTGGGTGTACGGGGCATTCCCGACTCGCTGGGATTTTGATTTGGATACACTGTTTCTAGTTAGTATAGTTGTCCGTTACTTCACGTGGAACGCACGGTGTCAGATTACCATGCGGAAGAAAGTCATCCCTGTTGAGGTGGTGGTGCACGATATTCTGGGTGAGGTTGGGAATATTCGGGGTCTTGAGAAGGGTAGGGAGCCTCGGGCAGTCTGGATAAGGGCGTGGAGGAATATCAGACCTGCCTTTGGTGAACTGTCCATCTCTGGGTGAGGGACTCTTCTCTTATGCTCTTCTTTTTTCACTTCCTTAGATTTTGTTGGTTAAGATCTTTTTGAAGAAGGGCTGCGTGCATAACGGGAGCGGGTTTGTTTCTTAACCTCGCAGGTTGTATGTCTGGTGTAGCGGTGTGATTGTGAGTAGGATTTATCTCCCCCTCAGTGATGTGTACCTCTGTGTACGAGGTTTAGTTTTTTGCTATAAAGTCATCATTTGGTTTGACAGCAGATTTTGCTACATTTACTTTTGTGTATATATGTATATAATTTTTTATTTATGTCTATTCTGCATATGGATTTTATGTTTATTGATTGCTAGTCTTTTAATAAACAAAAATTGGGAAGAATGCTCCTTACATTGGTGATCAGTGTGAAGAATGCTCCTTACATTTGTGGTCAGTGGGAAGAATTCTCCATACGTTGGTGGTCAGTGGGAAGAATGTAAAAATGGCATCCATTAGAGGCCCATTTTCATGGAAATGTGGGGACTTTTATTTGTTTTTTCTGTGTGTTTTTTTCCCAGTTTTATATATTTCAGTTACTGCCCCTTTAAGAAAATGTAACTGTCATTTTATCAGCGGGAAAAATCGTTATTTTGGCGGGAAAACATCGCCACGGGGATTTCTGGACGTTTCCACAGCCACCCTATATAAGGAGGTGCTCCTAGGAATAATTATCAGTTGGAATCCTGATCTTCAAGCTCCCCCCCCCCCCTAGTCAGTGGTTATTTATTTAGAGTATTAAGTTAGTATAAGCATATGTCACCTACAGTCCCATGCTCCTTACATTGGTAGTCAGTGGAAATAATTCTCCTTACATTGGGGGTCAGTGGGAATAATTCTCCTTACATTGGTGGTCAGTGGAAAGAATGCCCCTTACATTGGTGGTCAGTGGGAAGAATGCTCCTTACATTGGTGGTCAGTGGAAAGAATACTCCTTACATCGGTAGTCAGAGGGAAGAATGCTCCTTACATTGTTAGTCAGAGGGAAGAATGCTCCTCACATTGTTATTCAGAGGGAAGAATGCTCCTCCCATTTGTAGTCAGAGGGAAGAATGCTCCTCCCATTGGTAGTCAGAGGGAAGAATGCTCCTCCCATTGGTAGTCAGAGGGAAGAATGCTCCTCACATTGGTAGTCAGAGGGAAGAATGCTCCTTTTACAGATAGCTATAAAGAACATTGGTGTCAGTGGTAACTTATCTGAACGGCAGAAACTGCTTATTGCTCAGGAAACCTCTGGCAACCTCTGGAAGAACCCTGGGGATCTAGGAACCCTGGTTGGGAAAGGCTGACTTGTCACGTTCTCCGGGGCTTCAGGTTGTGCAGGAAGAACGTGGACAGCAAGATTTACCCAACATGTGTACACTTATTTGTTTTACATTAATGATGAATGTTTTAAGGTCGTCCCGCCATTGTATGCAAAACAAATCCCTTCCTCATGGACTCCTTTTAGGTCATGTCTCAGCTTGGGAAGGCTGTGAGTCAGTAGAGTTGGGATGTGCGATGTGTCCCTGAGCAAATGAGGGACAGAAAGGGAAGTTTTGGTTCCCTTCAGCTCAGCGTGAAGTGACATGAAATTCAACATCAGTGTGACATAAAGTCTAAGTCCAACCCTTCGTGGCCTTACGTTTTGAAGAGTAAACACTTGGAGAACTCATGTCCCCTCGTCTAACCTTCTTGCCTCCTCGTTCTCCAATCACCCTCCTCCCTCTAATTCACAGCTCCGTCTACCTGCTGACAAGCTGGTGGCATTTAAGCCTTCAATACTTCGTGATCGGAAAAGATCTGTGAGAGGTGGACAGCCAGGTGGAAATTTCAGGGGTCAGGGCATGCCGTCCTAGACCGCCAGCGATGAATAAACATCGTCTTCATTATTGACACAGTTCAGAATTAACACATCCTGACAGGTGCTCATCCGGTGATTTAATGCGCGCTCTATTCCGCTGGGACGCTGGATAGTTGCTCTTTGACTCCGCACTTGCTATTGATTAGTTGCCGTGTTATCAATAATGTCAGCAGTGGTTTTCTAGAACATCTATATCCTTAGGTTGTAGGTTTCTTAAAATCGTTCCCAGGGACATTTAGCATGGAAATGGCAAAATCTACGTTCAATGCAATCGCTGTATTGACGGGTTCACTGAACCAGTTTTATGAGTTCTTCAACCTCTATAGTAGTATGTTTAGCATAGTAGTATGATATAGGTGAACTTTAAAGGATTCATTTTTAACCTTAGGTATCTGCCAGAGTGTATCTGTAGACTTTTTTTTTATTTTTATAGTTTTGGTTAGACTATCCCTTCTATACATCCAGTGTACATATGTAGGGACCCTGCTCTATGGAGTAGTGTCCCTGGCCTAAATTTAGTGCTCCAGGGCTGCACACAGCCTGAACTTTGTCTGATAGTTAGGTCTTATTTAGGTTCCCCTAAGCCCAGTTTTATTGGTTGCTTCTGCTTGCCCTTGCGGATTGTCTCTGGCAATAGTGTGAGAAGATGCAACAATTATGTAAGAATTTATGTCATGAATATTTATATCTCCCTGGCTAACCACTAGGAAATGTATGGCCAGTGACCTTGGAGAGCTCTCTTGCCTCCTGGGCTTTGGCCAAAAGGAGGTTGTTACATAGTTACATAGTTGGCCAGGTTGAAAAAAAGACCAAAGAGTTCAATCAATAGCAGATGTCCCAACCGAAAAATTATTCATTTCAGGGAGGTGCCCTCTCCTCCACCCCCCACCATCTTCGGGGGATAGGGCTCCAGAGGGTGGGAAGAGGGCACCTCCATGAAATGATGGAAAATAGCAGGGGAGCAAATGCTTCCTTTGCTATGTGCTGAGTTTTTTTTTTGTATTCTGACAGCTACTGCCGTCAGAATAATTAAAAAAAAACCAGACAGTATGGGAATGAATAGCTAGGCTGCTATTGGCTATTTCAATTTTCAATAGCAGGCTGGCTATTGCGCCCGCCCACTGCTGCTGTCAATCTGCAGAGGACCTGAAGGAGAACTTTCTTCTTCTTCGGGTCCCTCCTCTGCTGATTGACAGCAGCAGTGGGTGGGTACAATAGCCAGTCTGCTATTGCAAATTGAAATAGCCAATAGCAGCCTAGCTATTCATTCCCATACTGTCTGGTTGTTTGTTTGTTTTTCTTTCACTCTGACAAAGGTCAGCGGCCCCACTGTCAAAAAAAAACACTCAGATAGCAGGGAAAGGTTTACTCCTTTCCGGGATAAAATATTTCTATCTCCCGGGTGTCTGGGAGCCGCTATCATATAGAGTGATAGAGAGAGCTGAGATATCTGCTATATCCAGAGAAGAGGGTGCAGGAAGGTGGGAGCAACAGGGGAACATTCCCAGTTGAAGAGTGTCTGGAAGACCTGGGTACAAGCTATGGACATTGCAGCAGGTTCTGGTGGCTCATTCAGGGAGTGCATCTGTAGCCTTAAAGTGAATGCTTCCAGTCTGAAGAGTGACGGATAGGCACTTTTCAGACTGTAAGCAGATGTGGTCACTGGTGAGTTGTCACCACCTACAGGATCATTAGTGTGACTTGGACTTTAAGCTGAAGTTGGAACTCTGACGTGGCACCAACCTTCCGCCCCCCACTTACCAAAACTCATTAATGGTTGGTAAGGCTGCAGGGAGTGGAAAGGGGTTCACAGGGTTCTGATTTCAGAGTTGAACTCTATATTTGCTCAGATGAGTTCCATGGGTTCTGGAGTTCCTAGTATGATCTTCAACCCTAACCGGGGGACATGTTTTACCTCTGCTAATGAGGACTGAGACCAGTTTAAACACTTTGTAGTAAGTACAGGTTTATTTTAAAACTGAATTCCAAGTAAGCAGTAAAATACACAGTCTAAATACAAATATGAGGTGTCCAATCAGCAGGCCAGTTGGAGGGCGGTTACCATGAGCAAACTGTGCTGCTACCACAGTAGACTTTCAGGATCTGGCTGGATGTCACAAAATTAGCTGTTCAAAATTACAGTCCGGTTTTGGCTTCAGGTCTACTTTAATGGCTGTTAGGCTTACCTGGGAATACCGGGTGGAGGTCTCACCGGTGCAGCCTCTGAGTACAATAAAAAGTCAACAACTATACAGTACAAAAACACCAGTTTTGGATTCAGTTGATTGAAAATCAACACTGCTTTTTAATATGCATGAGAACATTAAAAAGGGGGGGAAGCCTTATCAAAAAGAGAGAATTCTACAGTTTTGTAAATAAAAAAAAACACTATGGAGGTTAAAAAAGTGAACAAACCGCACAAAGTCACAGATCCATTCAAAGTAAGCACTTGATGAAAAAAATGTCCAAAAACATCAATGAATATCAGGTTACGTGCAGATCTCAACTTTTTCTGTAAAGTAGAGCTTGGATCTCCTCCTCCTCCAGAGCCTTCCTGCTGGTTGCTTAATGTGAATGAGTGTCCTCATTGACCGATAGAGAGGCTTGGATAGAGGTCAACGAGACAATGCCAAACTCACCTTTTACAGGAAAAGTTTAGATATGCATATGGAGTCAGCTTCCTGTGTCTATCCTTCTACTGATCATTTTAACATGATTTTCTTTCATCATATGCGTAGTTTGAAGTGAACATAAAAGATTGATTACTTTCTCTTACAAATAAGTCAGCTATCTTACACATGTACACATACTATATGACGAAAAGTATGTAGACAACCACTAACACCCCGACACACTTTAGACTGGACTTAAGACAATTGTGCTCTTCTAACCTAACTGGTAACAGTTTGGTGAATGCCCTCTTCTGTTCCACCTTGACTGTGCCCCTGTGCACAAAGCCAGCTCCATAAAGACATGGTTGGATATGTTTGGTGTAAAGGAACTTGAGCCCTGACCTCAACCATTTGGGATGAATTGGAACACCAATTGAGAGCCAGGTCTTCTCATCCAACATCAATATCTCACCACACAAATGATCTTTTGGTCGAATGGGCACAAATTCCCACAGACACACTTAAAAATATTGTAGAAAGTCTTCCTTCGAAGCAGGGGTGTCCCGAGGCTGAGTGACACCCGGATCGGTTACCGGGTGTCATCCCGTCCACTCGCCGAGACATCATAGCGCGCGTGATGACGTCATCGCGCACACGCGGCGATCTTCTGATACCTGCTGGTGGCCATCTTGGTGATGGATGCCGGCAGAGAGAGGAGGGGACAGTCACCCGGTGGGATAAGGTATGCTGCCGGGTCCCCTCCTCTTTCTCCTGATACTGTCGGGCGTTTGGTCCATGACCGAGCGCCCGTCTTTTCAGAGGGGGGGTGACACCAAAATGACTGTCAGTCATTTTGGTGTCACCCCTCCAATGGTGTCACCCGGGGGCGGGCCGCACCCCCCTTGTGACGCCACTGCTTCGAAGAGTGTAGGCTGTTATAGCCACAAAGTGGATGGAGGGCATCTCCATATCAATCCCCATGGTTTTGGAATGGGATGTCCAACAGGCTCAATTAGGTGTGATGGTCAGGTGTTAGAAAACTTTGGCCATAAAGAGTTTATCATAAACATTAGGGATGCACTGATACCGGTTTTTCAGTATCGAGTACTAGTGCCGATATTTTGCTGTCAGTACTTGCCGATACCGAGTACCGATTCCGGTGCTTCCGCTGGCATGGAGCCGGCTTCCTGGGCAATCATGGGAAAATTACACACCCGGCTTCCTTATTTCCCAGGAAGCTGGCTCCATGTTTGGCCGGGTCGATGCTGATTGGCCAAGAAACCGGCTTCCCAGCCAGTCTGCATGGAGGCGGCCTAAAAGCCGGCTCCATGCGGATTGGCTGAGAAGCCAGCTTCCTAGCCAATCAGGAAGCTGGCCGGCGAGTAATGACCCGCCTCCCGCCTATTAGGAAGCCGGGAGGCGGGTCATTACTCGCTGCCCGGCTGTCACAATCCAGCAGGCGGTATTCTATTGGATCTCAACTGCGGAACTAACACTCTAGGTGTAAGGGTTCGGTCAGTCATGCGGAACCCCAATACACCCAGTGCGATGGGGTTCCGTTCCACATCATGTACCCGTCCTAGAGTGTTACATGGATATGACCAATGAGGGTCTCAGGTATAAGTCTAGGTATTGTGAGTATACTATCAGCCTCAAGTGGAGGCGTGTGGTGGGTTGTAGTTTTCCACTGCAGGAATCAATTAGGGAAGTGTTTCCTATCACTCCTTTCCAATTCCCAATGACCCTGGTGTGGCAGAAATAATAACATGCATTCACTAACTCCCTGGGAGGTTATAATGCGGTGGATTAGCTAAGGTTATCTCCAGCAGAGCAAGGTTATGCAATCTGTAGTAATCTGCAATCAGGTATGTTCAGTTGGTATCAATGCACACAGTTCATGGCTAGCATATACATCTGATATGGTTTGAAGTGGCTACCAATAGGTGGGGGAAGATCCCCTTGTACTTGCGGTTCAGGAGTGGAGAGAGTTCAGGTGAAACAGGAGGTATTCCTTTGTAGCAATGTGAGCCGCAGCAGTTGGCAGTAGCTGAGTCCCCCCGACAGGGAGGCTGAACCCCTCACTTAAGGCTGTGGATGGTCTGTGGCTCTGTTTCCCACAGAGTCAGTCGCTCGACGTTCCACAATGATTGAACACCGAGTGACTGACTCAGCTGTGTTTAAGAGAGTGAGGAGGCGCCACGCCCAGGGGGAGGAGCCGGCCATGTCATCACGGCACACCTGTCCGAGTCAATCCATGACACCGGCTTCCTGATTGCCCAGGAAGCTGTCTCCATGTTCCTCTACCGCACTGCCGGTCAGTGGAAATCTTCCTCTGAGAATAAGTTCCAGTATCGGGAAGGTATCGGAGCATTAGTGCACGCCCAAATACTCGGTATCGGCACCGATACTAGTATGCGTGCATCCCTAATAAGCACTATGGCATTTTGGTTATCTTTTCAATCAAAGTATTGATTTGGGAACATCTGGAAGTAAACAAAGACACCCAAAAGACAATATCAATCTCACTTGACTCTACAGCAAACGCTCTTTGTACAATTTGGTTGGGAAAGTTGGGCTTTGGTGAGATCGTTCTACTATTGCCATTGTACTTGGCTGTTCCGACGGCTCTGTACAGGTGATTCCCTCTGCTTCATCTTTAGAAAAACTGGACTGTTCTGAAATGAGGAAGCTGCTTCGGGAGCCTGTGATGCACCTGCAAGAAAGAGGAAGCACAGTGGGAATATAAATATGTCAGTTAAGTATTTTAGTTTTACTGGCCGTTGATGTTTATGAGAGGCCTCGACAGGGTGACTGCAATCTGCTGCTGGATATATTCAAGGAAATACAAGTGGAAATTTCTCATTGGTATATCATCTGTTTGACATCATGGGAAACCACTTCCTGAACAGTAACGTAAGTAGGGAGGGCTGGATAAGCACGTAAAAGGAAAACCTGGTGGAGGATTAGTGTTTAGGTAGAGCCAATGAGTGGTCCCAAACATCAGTCCCCAAAGAGCCTTTGGCAGAAACCACACGGGCAACACCTTGCCGTTGGTTACCTGGAGGAAATCCAAAACAGAATTACAGAAAAATGGAAGCATTTTGACATCTACCTTATACGTATGTCACGGCAAACAAAACATACGCATTACATCTCTGCATTACCCAATGTTTTTATCCCCCGCAACTACAGACAAATAACGTGATCCTGGCAGAGATGCACTTTCCTAATTCCTGCTGCGGCCTGACAACACAGTGCCTTTGTCACACTCCAATTGTAAGAAATTGTGGCAGCCCTGCTCAGTTGTCTTTTGCTGTACTACAGAACACCACCTTCTGTTATCTCTACAACATAGGGGGAGATGTTCTGCAAGTGAAGAACTTGAATGATTGATTAGGCTTCTTGAAATGACACACAATGGGACAGCCTGAAAATGTAAAACTAATTCAGCCACCATATCTGAGGAAAGATAAATTGCAATAAATACAATTTTTGTTCTTGGGCCTAGAATGCTCCAAGCTTTTCCTGCGTTCCAATTGTATACTATGGTATAGTTCCTCTATAAAACATATTTATGAATACAGTTTTATGAAATGGCCCACTTTTGTTACAGAAACACCCTTTTTACCCGAAAATAAGACCTATCCCAAAAATAAGACTTAGTACTATTTTTGGGAATTGCTCAAATATAAGACCTACCCCGAAAATAAGACCTATTTGTGAGCTTTCCCAGGGCTGGTGGTGGCATAAGGGGGCACTTGAAGAGACGCGGGAGAGAATCGGCGGTACCAACTAAGTGAGGAGGCAGCGCTGGGAGCAGAGCCGCATAAGCCGATGCTTCCTCTATAGCGCCGGCTCCTGTCACAGGCGGAGTGATACCAAATGCACTCCGCCTGTGAGGAATCGATAGTGAAAGTGCGCTTCGCTCATTCTGGTTACCAAATTGCTCTTGGAAAGGTACGGTACCCCTGATTGCCCTGATCACCCTATTCTTAACTTTGCCATTTTGGACTATTTAATTTGGATTTGCATTAACTTTGGATTGTTATACATTAAAAAAATAAAATTAAAAAAATCCTACCCCGAAAATAAGACCTAGTGTGGGTTTTTTTAGCCCCAACAAAATATAAGACAGTGTCTTATGTTCAGTGAAACACTGTAGCTGTATGTAAATAGTAAGACTGAATCAGGCACCTAGTTTAGCTTTCAGAGGTCCCTGGGAGCTCCAAAACGTGGGGCACTCAATTGATCACCTATATAAATGTGAATCATATGTGCTAAATACTCCACTACCTAAGCTCCCAGTGCAGCCAATGTTACATACAATCAGCTTAGAGGTGCAGGGCACTCTAATGATTATTAGGCAGCACAGTGGCTCAGTGATTAGCACTTCTGCCATGCAACAATGGGGGTTTGAATCCTGCTCAGGACACTATTTGCATGGAGTTTGCATGTTTTCCCTGTGCTCATGTGGGTTTCCTTCCACACCCAGAAGACATAATGGTAGGTAAATTGGCCCTAATATGTATGCATGCATGTAAGGTGGGGACTTTATATAGCTCCTTAAGGACAGGGACTGATGTGAATGTAAGGTGCTGTGTAAATTGCCAGTCCTATTTAAATACCTGTATTAAATAAATCATATAGTCTTCTGCTCATAACTATTGATCATTGGGGCTGCCTATCACAATAAAACAACCAGGGAGCTAGTCAGGGCAAAGTAACAGGTTTGCATTCATACTCCCCTCCCCAGTAGCCCATAATAGCCGGCTCCTGTCACAGGCGGAGTGATACCAAATGCACTCCGCCTGTGAGGAATCGATAGTGAAAGTGCGCTTCGCTCATTCTGGTTACCAAATTGCTCTTGGAAAGGTACGGTACCCCTGATTGCCCTGATCACCCTATTCTTAACTTTGCCATTTTGGACTATTTAATTTGGATTTGCATTAACTTTGGATTGTTATACATTAAAAAAATAAAATTAAAAAAATCCTACCCCGAAAATAAGACCTAGTGTGGGTTTTTTTAGCCCCAACAAAATATAAGACAGTGTCTTATGTTCAGTGAAACACTGTAGCTGTATGTAAATAGTAAGACTGAATCAGGCACCTAGTTTAGCTTTCAGAGGTCCCTGGGAGCTCCAAAACGTGGGGCACTCAATTGATCACCTATATAAATGTGAATCATATGTGCTAAATACTCCACTACCTAAGCTCCCAGTGCAGCCAATGTTACATACAATCAGCTTAGAGGTGCAGGGCACTCTAATGATTATTAGGCAGCACAGTGGCTCAGTGATTAGCACTTCTGCCATGCAACAATGGGGGTTTGAATCCTGCTCAGGACACTATTTGCATGGAGTTTGCATGTTTTCCCTGTGCTCATGTGGGTTTCCTTCCACACCCAGAAGACATAATGGTAGGTAAATTGGCCCTAATATGTATGCATGCATGTAAGGTGGGGACTTTATATAGCTCCTTAAGGACAGGGACTGATGTGAATGTAAGGTGCTGTGTAAATTGCCAGTCCTATTTAAATACCTGTATTAAATAAATCATATAGTCTTCTGCTCATAACTATTGATCATTGGGGCTGCCTATCACAATAAAACAACCAGGGAGCTAGTCAGGGCAAAGTAACAGGTTTGCATTCATACTCCCCTCCCCAGTAGCCCATAATCACCTTCTCTTTCTTCCCCCCACTTCTGTGTAAGATGAAAATAGATGGTCGTTCTGAGTATGCAGATGCATGGTAGTCCTACCTTTACCGGCTCTGCTCCTCAATCTCCAGCCTGCTGACCAGAGCAGCAGACGTGCAAATAAAATGTGAGCATGGTGGTCCTGGGAAGTGGGGATTGCATGGGCAAAGAGCTGGTTATCTATAAGCCTAAAGTTTAATCTGTTTATATTTTGCCTTCCCACTAACATAACTCATTTTAGACCACGTGATGGGTCTCTGTGCATAGCAGGCAGACCATGGGTGGTGGGACGGGCTTAGAGGGTGCTGCGCCTAGCTTCCTGAAAACATCACAGCACCCTGACTCATTACTCATCAGCCCTGATACAAGCAGTGGACTGGCATCAAAATGCCTTGATTGGTGGATGTCAGTCTGGAGGAGAGGGCTTTTCTTGGGCAAGGGTGCCTTTGTGTGCAGACCTATTTAGGTAACACCCACATGTGATGCTGAGCCTCCATGATTGAAAGAACTGAAATCCAACAAATGAAGGGCTGGGGAGGAATGCTAGACAATGCTGGATGTCCTCCAACCAGGAAATTAGGTGTGCTCTATCTGATTGCTGCAGCTTCTAATGCACATTGTGAGAAGCTCCTCCGGCCTTCCATTCAGTCTTGTACAAATGTGCAAGACTGGAGGGAAGGCCGGAGTTCCTCTTGAAGCTCCTTCTACTTAATAAACTTGCTTTATGCTTTGAGCTGAGCCATCAGGCTTCAGTTTTTATTTTTCTAACCTTCATCCCGGGTTTGTCTCTTTGTCTCGGCGGTACATTCCTGTGTTTGTTTTGGAATCTCAGCTGTCTTGTTGATCGGTGGATGGCTATCCACAATCTGCCTCCGTTTCTGCAGCAAACAGCTAAGCTCGTTGTCTTTTGCCTTCGCTTTGCGGCTGATTCTGCGCCGGCTCATTCTCCGTAGTGGCTGCTTTGCAGTGCTCTGTAAGAAAAGGCTTTAAGGACTAGTTGCACCCAGAAAAAAGTATTGATTTTATTAATGAGGCCCATGGATTCATAACCATCTTGTTTCCTGTTTCAATTTCTATGTTTCACTATTAGGCAATGGTGGATCAGACTGAAGGGGACTCCTTTGCAAAGCAACTATCCCTCCCCCCACAACCTTTTGGTTATGGTCAGATGCGCACATAGGCATGCACATGGTTGGTCAAGGGCATGTGCACATCCATGTGCGTCCCACATGTTTGCGCATGCCCGCAAGGGAAGGATAGTAGGGTATTTCAACTTCTTCCCTTCCAGTGGCTGGTGCTGTGACTTCTTGTCAGCTACTTTGTTTGAGAGATCACCTGACTTCTGCCATTTCTGTTGTTGACCATGATTTCCTGACCCGGCCTGTTTCTCCTGACCCTGCTCATTCCTGACTATTTTTGACTGCTGCCTGCCCCTCGGCCTTTTCTTGAAAACTGATTATTCTTGCCTGATGCCTTCCTTGACCTCTTCCAGGAGATTTTTGCCTGCTGCCTGCCTCAGTCTCTCATTGGAAACTGAGTGTTCTTGACTGCTGTCTGCTTCGACCTCTTCCTAGAAACCAATTATTCTTGCTTGCTCCCTGCCGGAACCTCTTCTTGTAAACTGACTATTCTTAGTTGCCGTCTGCCTCGGCCTCTCTTTGAAAACTGACTATTCCTGCCTGATGCTGTCCTCAAGCTCTTCTTAGAAGCTAATTATTCTTGCCGGCTGCCTGCCTCGGCCTCTCCTTGGAAACATAGTGCTCTTACCTGCTGCCTGCCTCTGCCTGGAAACTGACTATTCTTACCTGCTGCCTGCCTCAACCTCTTCTTGTAAGCTGACTAGTTTTACTTGCTGCCTGCCTCAGGCCTCGGCCTATTCTTCGAAACTGACTATTCTTGTCTGTTGCCTGCCTCAACTCCTTTTTGGAAAAATTGACTGTTCTTGCTTGCCACCTGCCTTAAGCTCTTCTTGAAAACTGCCTATTCTTACATGCTGCATGCCCCGACCTCTGCCTGGAAAATGACCAGTCTAATTGCTGCCATTCTGTCTCCTCGTCATAGCCACTCTGTTCCTGCTATTCCCTGAGGGAGCGGTCCTGAGGGCCCCCGACCTGGTGACATCTTGCAGCAAAGTAGCCTGGTGGTCACTATGGTTACTAGGGGATTGAAGGGGGGGTTCTGTGGAATGGTACAAAGTTCCATATTACACTCTAAATATGGATGTAACATGGAGCCTGGTGTTAAGGTGGAATTAGTCTTTAATATGCTTACCTTACCCCTCGTGTCCATACTAAAAAAGGTGGTCATTCACCATCTGATCCAAGATCTTGGGAAATGCAGAGTAGCCTAAATCTGGGAAGCATGTGACTCCCCTTCCTCCCCCATGACAGCACTGGTACTTGGAGATTGGCCACTTAGACACCCAGACATGGTATAGTAGAGAGCCCTCAGCCTTATGTAAGCTCCAGGTCAGGCCTTGAACCTCACACAAGGCTCGCCCTATTTGCCCTCAGCACCTAAATGGAGCGGCCACGTGAGCAAATAGTAGGTGAGTATGGCAGTTGGTGGGGCCATCATTCCTGTGAGTTTGTTGTTTTGCCCTACACATGAAAAGCACAGGTTCTCTTTAAATTCCCATCTTAAAGTACTTAAGACTTTTCAAGCTTGTGCTTATCTTTCAGAGCACCCAGGAACATAATTGCACGGGGACTGTTTCTGCTGTGTTCCATAGGATGCTCCCATTTAGGAAAAGACAATACATTGCCCCGAGGGAAACGAAGGGTGTTCAAATTTCATAATCAAACCTGGAATTTGCTATATACATACTTAATGCCTTAGTTTTTGGGATTTAGGAGCATAAAGAACATACATGGATGCTTTTAAAGGCTTACGTCCGAATTACATAAATGGAAAATGTCAGGTTTGCTGTTAAGCCGGAAAAACGTTAAGCTAAAACTCAATTTGGGATACTCACCAGCAATACCCCCTGTAATTCACTAATTACGCTCTTCCGTTTGTTCACAGCAGACTCTTTCTAAGGTGGACAACAGTAGGAGAAAGAAAAGAATGGCTCATTATTGGGCAATTCCCTACTCTAATAATACATAGAACAGAGACATCAAAATGCAAATTGTACCTGAAAGTTGTGGGCTATTGAAATTCAACTTAGGAGATTGAAAATGGAACAAAAATATCTTCCAGGAAATGGGAGGTAAGTCGCGGTATCAATCGACTACATCAACACTACTTCACATAATATAAAATAATTTGTTACATTATCACTAGATTTCTCGTTATTTATTAAAGTGTATTGTCATATATTTAATTGATATTGAATCCTACCTCCCATTTCCTGGAAATCAACTTTTTATGCAGATATTTTTTTTTTCCATTTTCAGAAGGGATGCGCTGATACCATTTTTTCCAGACCGATTACGAGGACCAGTACTTTTCTTCCAGAACTCGCCAATACCAATTACCGATTCTCCTTTTTTTTTTTTAGTGTCAAGTGACAGTTTTTCTAAAATAATACAGACTAATGATTTTAGGACAGTGCTGGAGCACCAGGGCCCAGTCGCAGCTATGACTGCTGCGACCCTGGTAGTTCTGCCACTGACTCTAAGCTGCAGAGGGACTACAAATCCCAGCAATACATTATACAGTAATGGAGAATACCACAAGCTATAGAGGACTAAAAATCCCAGCAATACATTATACAGCAATACAGAATAATTGTATATTCATTTGCCACATACTCTGTGCTGCCTCTCTGCTCCGGGGTCCCTGCCTGATGTCTCGGGCGAAGGGTCTCAGGAGTGGTGCGCAGGGTCTCAGGAAGGGTGTGGAGGATCTCAGGAAGGTTGCGGAGGGTCTCAGGAGGGGGAGATGTGCAGAGGGTCTCAGGTGGGAGAGATGTGCAGGTGGTGGAAGCGCTGTAAACACGCACCGCATGGTTCCCAAGAAGGCCGCCCCGAGATCCCCAGCAAGCGCGGGACCTCAGGCAGCTGAATCAATTTGAAAATGTGAAGCTCTGGTATCGGTTTTTGCTAACAGGGCATTTTCATGAGTATGAGTACTCGTGAAAATGCCCAGTATTGGTACCGATATCAGTATCGCTGCATCCCTAATTTACAGCATCACACCATCACCACACCAGTAAGGGAGTTAAAGAGGAACTTTACCCAGATCTTCAAAATAACAACAAAGGCACCTTTAGAAATTTTTAGTAATGACAATCTACAAACAGATACAGATACTAGATAATTGCTGGCTTTTTATTCTTTTTATCCTTTGCATACCTTATTTTTCTTTTCTTCCCCATTCTTCCCACAGCAGCCATGTTTACTAAGAGCAGATTAATCCATCTCCCTTTACTTCCTGGAACTCTGGTACATGTGACTAGGTCATGTGACCATGCACATAACCCCAGGGGAGGAAAATGCCTTTTCCTGAGATCTCGTGATATTACAGATGAGATTTCCCAGCAATGCTCTGCTGATGTAACCTTCCCAGGATGTAACACTTGGGCACAGATCACATCACTAATGCCCAAGAGGACCAGGAAGTGGAAAAACAATAATTGTAAGTAAAAGAAAAATATGTTTGTTTAACTAATGAATGTCAGATGATTTCATATCAGTATAGAGAGGTGTATGCTGATGTGATTTTTAGTGAAAGGAGCTAAAGGTCCTCTTTAAGGAGACACTGTTGCCAGACCAATAATTCAACAAAAATCTTCCCATAAGATTATATGTGTATTCAACCTATTTTTTGCATTTTATTTACCTGTCAAAGTCTCCCTTGTGTAGACATCCAAAAAAACGCTGAGATTGCTGCTAGATGCCGCCATCATGAATATGATGTCAGCAGCCCCAGCAGACTCAGAGCTGTCACTTAGCAGGGATAGCCAACCTCAGCACTCCAGCTGTGGTGAAACCACAAATCCCATAATGCCTCTGCGAGTCATTCCTGTGACTGTCAGAGTCTTGCAATGTCTTATGGAACTTGTAGTTCCACAATGGCGGTTGGCTTCCCCCATTCTATAGTATTTGCATTCTCTGCTTCCCCAGCAGGAACATAAAGTTTATATGGGAGGTAATGGGAAGTATGCAGTAGCTGGGCCAGCACAGATAGTAATTACACACTCCCAAAAGATGAGAGGGCTATCACATGCCAGGAAGCAGGGGCTGTACTAGGGAATTGACTCTTCCTGGAGTAGTCACATTTTTAAGCAGGTTCAAAAACAACATCTGAAAAAAAGGAAAAATGCAGCAAATCCGGACTTCAAATACTTGATCAGCCTGTGCTTCTATCTGCAATTTTATATTGGTAACAGGTTTTCTTTATGGGCCTTTCCCAGCATTGAGTACATACAAATATTACGAACAGCGCTCTCGGATTGGGCCAAGGGAATACGGTGCTGTAGCTCTGCCTCGCCTGCAGCCCTAAGAAACAGGAGGAGTGCCTGCACTAGTGAAACAAAACGAACGTGAGGGCGCAAGGCTAGGGGGACTAAGAAACTGATGGTAGCACAGTGGAGAAAGTAAGAGGAAAAAGTTCACTTACTTTAAGTGGGTCTCGGGACCAGATGGATGTGTCAGTGTGTCCGTGTCACCGCTGGAGCAAAGTGAAGTGCCGGTGGTGTGAGGACTGACGTCAGGCTGGGCTGCCGCTGCGGGTGGAGGAGATCGGGCTGTGAAATGTGCGTATCTGGGCCAGTGTCCGGGCCGTGGTGAAGATGCAGGATGGAGAATCGGCCGGGGTGGTGATGAAGTGAGGAAGGATCAGGTCGGTGAAGCAGTGGGTGGAGGCTCGGGAGCAACGCGTTTCGAGGATGTTACCTCTTTATCAAGCTCATCAAGCTCATTCCTAATGAGCTTGATAAAGAGGTAACATCCTCGAAACGCGTTGCTCCCGAGCCTCCACCCACTGCTTCACCGACCTGATCCTTCCTCACTTCATCACCACCCCGGCCGATTCTCCATCCTGCATCTTCACCACGGCCCGGACACTGGCCCAGATACGCACATTTCACAGCCCGATCTCCTCCACCCGCAGCGGCAGCCCAGCCTGACGTCAGTCCTCACACCACCGGCACTTCACTTTGCTCCAGCGGTGACACGGACACACTGACACATCCATCTGGTCCCGAGACCCACTTAAAGTAAGTGAACTTTTTCCTCTTACTACCATCAGTTTCTTAGTCCCCCTAGCCTTGCGCCCTCACGTTCGTTTTGTTCCCAGCATTGAGTACAACTCATATTCTGGTCTGCAGAGTAACTGAATTTGAACATGCTTTGGAGAAATATTGATCTCCACTCAGAAAAAAAAGTTTGAGAAAAAATTAATGTAAAAAAAAAACAACCATAAAAAAAATCAAAAAGGGAAGAACACTTGGTCTTTTTCTGACTACAATTTTTATATGTTTCTATCACCGCTGGTATATTCTTAGAAATCTGCCACTTCTGGGAGTGTCAGATCCATAGCTCTGCTGGATAAGAAAATACGCCGGAGTCTGACCACACTTAACATTCACTGCGTTTCAGCTATACAGTTTTAGTCATAGCTTATGTTTAAGGCTGTATAGCTGAAACGCGTTAACAGTATTGTTATTGTCTTGTTACTATCAAGTGCTCCTAAATTTTTAATCAACAAAGGTGAAATGATTGTTGTCAAAACCCAGCATATTGGCTTATCTGGGTGGATCTGAAGGGCAGAAGGTAGGAGCCCAGCTGTTAAGCCGATGCTCCACGGGCCGTATTGATGAGGAGTTAGAGCGCTGGAGTGACAACTGTGAGTGTGCCGCCATCATGTCCAAGTTGGCAGTGCCCAGACATGCTGCATACCGTAGAGAAGGGAGGCCTTTCAAGAGAAAACGATAAAAAGGTAAGAGGAGAGAACATCTGATGGGAAATGTGCTTTTCACATGAATGAGCTGTAGACAGGGTCTCTTTAACGTGAGCCTGTCAGCACATGATTCCTGATTATTTGTGATTGCTGCCTGCCTCCGCCTCTTCTTGAAAACTGACTATTCTTGCCTGATGCCTTTCTTGACCTCTTGTAGGAAGCCAACTATTCTTGCCTGCTGCCTGCCTTGGCCTCGCCTTGGAAATTGACTATTCTTGCCTCAACCTCTTCTGATAAGCTGACTAGTTTTACTTGCTGCCTGCATCGGCCTATTCTTCAAAACTGACTATTCTTGTCTGCTGCCTGCCTCGACTCCTTTTTTGGAAACTGACTGTTCTTGCTTGCCACCTGTCTCAAGCTCTTCTTGAAAACTGAGGAGAGAACATCTGATGGGAAATGTACTTTTTACATGAATGAACTGCAGACAGGGTCTCTTTAACGTAAGCCTGTCAGCACATGGAAACGCCCAATAAAAGCCTTGCCTGAAAAGAAGATGGGAGACACTTACTGCTCCTGTTGTCTATGCCAATCCATATATATCCCCGGCTTAAATCTCCAGAAACTGACACTTCTGAGAGTGCCAATATCTTGTGTGCCCCACAGTGCTCAGTGATTCCTTTGTCTGCCCCCTGACAGGATGGTATTATCGTGTTTGGGGGACAATTTCTCCTCATCAGAGTGGCGTTCGGCACCAAGCACTGAAAGTAGTAGGTACATGAAAGAGAAAATCCAACTTTTTTTAAAGAAAAGTCAAAGGATCTGTGTATGGACGACGACGCTGCATGGGTGGAGCCACGCACAGCTGCGCCAAATTCAAAAAGGTAGACAAGTCTGCGGGGAGAAGAATCCAGCGATTCAGGTAAGTGAGGTGGAGGGGAAGGGGGGGCTTGTGAACTGACCATGTTTCATGTTACACCCTAATATTAATTGTTTCTATTGGTTGAACTCGACGGACTTCTTTCTTTAATGTCTTTTTTTTTTTCAACCTGGCTAAAACGAAAAAAAAATTAGCACTGACCTGTCCAGATTTTGGCGTAGGCCTTAGGATATTGCCTTGCTCAATTCTTTTCTTCATTTCCTGTATGGCTTTTTCTTTGACATCGGGGGAAACTGAAAAACAAAGATTGCCGGAAATGTGTATTCCAACCATGAGAAACACTCTTAGCCGGCTTCTATGGTTATTGATGAATGTTTTACTCTGCGTTGTCTCTGAAGGCAGTGGTCCTCAGTCCTGCAGATTACACTAGGAGATGGTGGCTCCCTGTGCAAGCTGTGGCACTCCGCTGTCAGTGTGACATCCAACCACTCTGGAAACAGAGTACTGCGCCCTGCTGTCACAGAGCTCCGATGATTACACAGGGAGAGCCACATTCTCCTGATAAACAGAACTCAGCGCCCGGCTGTCACAGAGCTCTGATGATTACACATGGAGAGCCGCATTCTCCTGATAAACAGAACTCAGCGCCCGGCTGTCACAGAGCTCTGATGATTACACATGGAGAGCCGCATTCTCCTGATAAACAGAGCACAGTGCCTGGCTGTCACAGAGCTCTGATGATTACACATGGAGAGCCGCGTTCTCCTTATAAACAGAACTCAGCATCTGGCTGTCACAGAGCTCTGATGGTTACACAGGGAGAGCCGCATTCTCCTGATAAACAGAACTCAGCGCCCGACTGTCACAGAGCTCT
This sequence comes from Nanorana parkeri, assembly GCF_000935625.1. Classification (NCBI taxonomy): domain Eukaryota; kingdom Metazoa; phylum Chordata; class Amphibia; order Anura; family Dicroglossidae; genus Nanorana; species Nanorana parkeri. The sequence continues at coordinate 36,046 of NW_017306724.1, forward strand.
GATGGTTACACAGGAAGAGCCGCAATCTCCTGATAAACAGAACTCAGCGCACGGCTGTCACAGAGCTGTGATGATTACACAGAGAGAGCCGTATTCTCTTGATAAACAGAACTCGGCGCCCGGCTGCCACAGACCTTCAATGATTACACAGGGAGAGCTGCGTTCTCATGATTAACAGAGCACAGCGCTCGGCTGGCACAAAGCTCCAAGCTGTATTCTCCCTGTGCTCGGGTGCTGCTCTACGTTTATTTGCATTCATCATTGCATTTTTGCATTCCTCACCCTAGGTGCCTGTGGGGCCTTGTCCCGGCTTGGCAGTTGAGAGTGACTTCCTCACTGTGAGATTCTCTGGCTGCCACCTTCACCACAATGAGCAGACCAACCTTTTCAATGATAAGCGGGCACCCTCTATTGTGTCACTATACATGCGGTTGGTTCGCCACCTTCAGACATCACCTGACCTGCCAGCTCACCTGTCATGATCGCTGCTGTTGGTGGCCGAAGTCCTCTCTGTTCTCTCAGTCGGGCCAGAGGGCTGCAAAATTGACAAGTCTCAGTTTCATCTTATAAACCGTTGATGCAGCAACACATTTTTCTGTCTAGCTCTTTGAATTGCCATGTCACACAAAGCTTTATCTAATTTTGTGCTCAGTGATGAGGTTATGAATTCCATTTGGAAGCAGACACACAAAGCCGCACAGTCAGCGCTATCAGCCATCACTGCAGGCGATGGGGATCACAGCCAGCCTGTCCATCTTCTAAAATGGCCAAACACCAGTATAATCTTGTTCGAAAACTACATTTTCAGAACATTTGTTCGTTCTTCTAATAGTTACTGGGGGCAAATCAATGATCGGTTTCGACCATATGGACAAGAAAATTTGAAGGCTAAGTAATATTTTTCTTGTTTCTTATCGGAACAAATAAAATTCTAACCATGAAAGTCTTTTTTGTTCAGTTACAATTGTACATGTTTGAATGCTTATGTGTTAAGCACAAAAGAAACCCATTTAATATGTCTAGGATTGCATTCAAGTAGAAGGTCTGGACAAAATTTTAAGAGCTTTCCAAACTAAATTAGCCTTGAATAGGGATGTGCGTGTGTTTGGTGCAAAAATGTCAGTGACACATCCCCCTCGCTTCCCAATCAGCCCAGGCCCAGGTCATTCCCCTGGCCCTTTGTTATGTGTCGCTGCAGGGTGAGGAATTCCCCGGCCGCAGCAGACTGGGCCAGGAGGGGAATGTGTCACTGAGTGTTTTAAGCAGGCTCAGGTGAACTAGCTACACAACAAGCCCACGCACATCCCTAGACTCAATGATGGCATCATCAAATGATCAAATGCATTTCAAATGCAAGCTTATTGGTGTATGGCCAGCTTAAGTCAGGCATGTTTTTTGGAGGGCCACATGAATCTCTTTCTATCCTGCTTTGCTGCCCTAAAGACCTAAATTCATCCATTCAGTTCTGGCCACTGCTTAATTTCAGTTTGGCATGCCCGTTCTAAGGAATGGAAGAGGTCTTTGTGAACATATGACTTCCACAGCCTGCAGTGATACGGACGATGATACTTCTATACACTGCAAGATGCTGTCCCGTATAGGCTAAGGGCTTGTTCCACTTCAAAGCAGGCTGCATAGAAATGCCTGCCGCAGGCCATCAATGGAAGATCAAGCCTGTCTGCTGACCATTTCTGGAGCATACAGCTCCCAACCTTCCCAAACTGCTGATGATACACAAGAACACAGCAGCAAATTCAACATGACTACTGTACCATTCCTTAAAGCCCACAGCACATGGAACCCACATCCAGGGAAGGCAGTTTCTGCAATCCAAAGGATCTCCATGTTATCCTTGGTTTAAGGCCTGATTCACACCTGGGCGTTTTACAGCGTGTTCCAACGCGCTGTAAAACGCTCAACATGTGAAAACCATTAATTGCCTATGGGCATGGTTCCCACCTGGGCGTATTTCAGCACGTAGGAACGCGCTGAAAAACGCCCTACGCCCAAAGAAGTACAGGAGCTTCTTTGGGGCGTATTTTCCGCGCGTATCCATTAGGATACAGCTAGGATAGCCCGCGGAAACGCGCCTTTGTCACACGTTTCTTTTACCACAAATCGCGGCAACCGCGCATATTCCGTACGCCCAGGTGTGAACCCAGCCTTATAGTGAATACATTATAGATTTTAGTAGGCCTCTGAAACACGTTAATGGTCTGGCACTTCATTTTCTACATCTGCTGTGTTCACTGCCAAGATATAAATAAAGACATTGTAGATTTAGGTTTGAAGCTCAGAGCATGGTGACAAGATTTACTTACTCTTTGGGTGCTGTGGAAAGTAGACGCATAAGTGGTGGTGGTGGTGGAGGAGGAGGAGGAGGTGGTGGTAGTATGGGTTCTGCTACCTTTTCTACATCTTCCAGTCCATTGGCTGATGATTCTTTCAGTTTCTCTTCCAAAGTCTTTACTAGGAAGGAAAAAAAGATATTGAACATTAAAGCGTTAAATATACCAAGTATGCAAGGGAGATATACTCTTCCAAGGGTTATGAGGCCTAACACATGTATGTGACAGCGAAAACAAAGAAAAAACTGCTTTATGCCCAACTCCAGCCATTATATTTAGCTATGGCTAGAGTGGGGAAGAGTTAACATTTCTGCCAGGTTTTTATTTCTTGTCTGTGGCCCCTTAAAAATGATCTTCCCTCACTTCCTGCCCTCTTAACACTCCAACAAGAAGCAGTGGGAGCTGTGGTCACTGGGACAGAAAAGTTTGATACAGCAGTAAAGCATTTTCAGATGCTCTGCTTCCCCACTTTCATCGCCCATTAAATCTGTTGTAATAAAGTGTAGCGCCCTCTAAAATGTCGCTATTCAATTTAGAGATACCTGGACTGTAACCAGTCTAGATACTGATTATACAGAGCTCTGCATTCTATAGGTGTCCCTGAGTCTGCTGGATTGATTGCTCCTCCTGTTGCTGAGGAAAAGGGAGCCTTGGCATACAGTGAGGGAGGATCCACCCTCAGGTTATGACTATGCACCTGGCCCTGGCCAATCCCTGAGTAGGATGACTCAGAGGCATGGTTGAGGGCAGGTGATAAAAGGTCTGGGGACATTGTGGAGAGCTCTCTTTCCCCTAGGGGCCTCGCCCTAGGAGGACTGTGTGTGATGCAGGAAACTGGCCTGGGCCTCAGCACATGGCAGGTGCTGAGGGACCTAGAGGCCTAGGATACACTGATACTTTGCTGGGCCCATACACGTGGCAGGTGATGGGTGCCTTGTTCTAAGAAGATACTCTCATTTAACTGGAGTGCTCCTTGGCAGTTGCAGATGCTGAGGGCACAGAAGTTCCAGATCCTAAAGAGGAAAATACCTGATGGAAGCTGGGTCGGGGAGGAGTCCGCTTGTTGAGGGGTACCGCAGAGGAGCTGGTGCGAGCGTCCGTCTGGGACCCACAAGGGAGATCCCCCACCCTATTCCAGGTATCTGTTCACAGTACTACTACTACTATTGGTCCCTGGGACCAGATCGCAGTGATTTCGGCCTTAGCGGTTGCTAGGTGAGAAAGATGTCCTCAGAAGTATTTCCAAATGGCATCCTACAGATCCTAAACCCTCTCTCTCCTATTGATGTTGCAAATAAATACCCTAAAAAGACCCTAAGACTCGAGCCGTTCTGTCCGTGAGTGTCGGTGTGCTGTTGCTGATCAAAGGGGACTGGCAGCTGGAACCAACAGGTAGGAGAACCTATTTCAAACTCAGCGGCTCCTTCGGGGGTGAGCGCTACAAATATATGGTTTTCTCCGGCCATTTCATTTTCTGTACTTGGCAGCCACAAATGGAAGGAGCTAGTACAACTAATCTGATGACAAGGTCTGGCAATGTGGATACATCAGCTGGTGTGCTTTGCGGGTCAGGACAGCTGTTTGTCTGCAGTCTGCTACTACCAAGGGTGACGTACCTTTGTCTTGCAAGTCCGCAAACTTCTCTTGCTCCACCTTCAGCTGTTCTTCTAAATGATGTTTCTCCTGATTTGCTGTGTTCAGTTCTTCTTTGATCCCGATTAATTCTTCCTGTGAAGGCCTTTCTTCCAGCTGCAGTTCCAGACTTTTTAACTGCAGCCAAAGAGCAATGGTTCACTATAAACAATCTACTTATCAAATCCAGCCTCAAATATGTGTAAAGGTGGAGAACAAATGCAGGCAGAAACTCTGTAGATGCAGCCCCTCCATAAGGACCTTCTCAAGACCACTGGAAGTTACTCAGCAGTTGCATGGCAAAGCTCTCCTCTGCTACTACTGCTCTGCTTATTGCCCCCTATCCATTCAGGTTCCAGTTCACTCACAGGTACTCTTACCAGACCCATGTTCATTAATGCTGGAGTAATGAGCCAGGCCACAGTATCAGACCCTCTCACTGTTCTAGGGGGCTTAACCTAGCTCCAGCCATCTTATCTCTGACAGTTAGTTAGTACCCTAATTCCCCCACACACAGTTATTTTGTGATTTTTGACAATAGGAAGATACAATGTACATACATTGCTTGTCTCTGCAAATCTTTTCTCTTTACTGAACTGTTTAAGTTACTTTCCTCTCACGGGTAGTTTGGGTTCAGCAGGGCTTACGGTGGCATGGGATTGGCTGTATATCAAAGCCATCCATCTCTTTAGACCAAGACCATTCAAATCTCCATCTTAAACACCTGGAGAGCACAAACCAAATGACTTAGCTCTCCCCTGGACACCAACAAGTCAAGGTAGATTGCTCACATCTTGGAGTTTTAAACATCCTTTAAAAGAATAGTTTGTAGGAGGCTGTGTTGTGCTCAACTCAATTGATCATGATTCCTAGCTGCTCTCCTGAGATTGGCCTTCAGGTGACTGCATTCTCTCCACAGTGACAAATTCTAGGAAATGGAGGACAGACTATTTCCTGAACCTATTTCCTGCTAAATAATAATATGAAACATAATTCTGTGTTTAAAAGTTAGACTTCTTTGTTTAAATGTCAGAATTCTGTGTTTGAAAGTCAAAATTCCGAGTTTCAAACTCAGAATTTTGACTTTTAAACAGAATTATGTTTCAGATTTTTTTTTTTGCATGGCCCCGGGGCTCTTCCGTAGCCTTTAGATAAGGGGATGGACAGAATTATATAAATCTGTCATGAAGAAGAGTACACTGATATGTTTACACTGCTTGAGGGCTAAATAGCCAATGCTGTGGTATCTAGCTCTGGCCTTCATGCATTATTTCCATTAAAAACAGGTGCAGGCACCAAGCTACATCACGAAAGTCTTGGTATTGTCACTTAGGCTTGGGCACATTCTGCCTTCCCTGTCCCTAACTTAATAAAGTAAAAGTAAGAGGTTAATTTAATTAAAGGGACAGTCCACCCAAACCTGATACCTTGATGTTTGGTAGATGCTAGAGAGCACTTTACAGTTTTTTGCATCTATGCTACATTCTCGGGCCTGTACAACTGCTGTGCCAATTATGAGGAGCTCCCACTCTTCCTGCTGAATATACTTATTTTATGCTCTAAACATGCACTTGTCATGCCCCACCTGTGTCTGTAGCTCGGCTTTGGTTTCTTCCACTTTACGGACATCCTCCAGAGCTTTTAGAAGCATCTGATCAGGTTCCAAGTTCTGCATCAGTATCATGCTCTGCCTAGAGACTTCCCGCTTCTCCCTCAGTATCTGAGGACAAAAACATGGAGATCCACAATGATTCGTCATCTGTGCACACAGCATTGGCAGGCAGATACATTTAAAAAGATATTTCTAGCAGTAACTTTATTAACATCATTTCTTGCTACCGCCTTTAACACAAGGGATGGATAAAACTACAGGAAACAAAGTCAGAACAACTTCACCTTTCAAAGCAGAAAGAGGAAGGGACCCTGCGCGGCCCCGAAACGTCGGTTTATTTGGATGTCTGTGACGCTTTCTGTCCAATAAAAGGGACATATTTATCTTTACTACTGAGTGCTGGTGATTTCCTGACTTTCCTGTGTTTGCACGGCGGTATCTGTGGTAATTCATCACTGCGAGCACCACTTTTTTCTTATCTGGCCGGGACTGCTGTGGGGAGTGCGGAGGGTCTCTCCATCGACTTACATGAGCTAAACATGACATTCTGTTCAGAATAAAGCAGCATATATTTCCTTCACATGCTTTTCCCATTTGTATAAGTTCTTTGGAGCTTTAGTAGACTTAGGGGTCTATTCACGAAGCGGCCGAAGGATCTAGCCGTAGCTTCGGCTAGCTTCGGCCCCAGGACCCCTTCGGTTCAGTAGAACCGAAGGGGTGCTGTACGGGCTATTCACTATAGCCTGTACAGCTCCCGAACATGGCCCAGCGGCTAAGTCGAGCCGAACGCATATGCCTCGGCTCGGCTGAGCCGCACTGAAAGCCGAAGCTGGCTGACAGCCTGCTTCTGACAGCTGGGCGGAGCCAGCCGTGATCTTACGGCTATTCAATTTGCAATAGCCAATAGTAAACTAGCATTGTACCCGCCCTCTGCTGCAGTTCTCCATCAGGTTCATCATCAGAGGGCGGGTACAATGCTAGTTTACTATTGGCTATTGCAAATTGAAATAGCCAACAGGAATCTATCAATGCATTCCAATGGGCAAAAATTTTTTGTTTTTTTTCTATTAAAGAAAAAAAAGAAAAAGCAGTGTTTCTCTCCTGGGCGGCCGGGGGAGTTTTTTCTTTTGACGGCAGTAGAACCGCCGGACAATAGGAAACTATTGGGCGGAGCTAGCTGTCACTGCTAGCTCCGCACAATCGTTTTCTATTTACTTTTTTTACTATTTTTCTGTTCTGCTCGGTCCCTCACAGGAACCGAGCAGAACAGCCGAGCCGAATGCCGCTGTTGCCGCTGAACAGCGTTCAGGCTCACTGCTGTTCGGCATCTTTAAGAATAGGCCGAACAGCAGTGAGTGGCCTGCCGGAGGTTCGGCTCCGCCGATCCAGATGTTGGATCGGCTGAGTCGAACTCATTCTGCACTTCGGGTCAGCCGAACATGCTGAGCATGTTCGGCCGACCCGAAGCCATGCGAAGCAAGCCGATGTATGTACCAGCCTGAAGTGAATAGCCGAACTGTGTTCAGCTCACTTCACTTGAGGTCGGTCATTCACTCGGCTGCCTACAGCAGCTTAGTGAATAGACCCCTTAGTTTTGTACTTCCTGCACACCTAGGCAATCTGTGTTGTGCAGAACTCTTCCTGAACTTGTGAACTGACTAGTCTTAGTATTACACTGAAGCCCCCATCACACCTGGGTGTTCGATTGTGATGCTTTAATGCCTATGTGTCAACGCATGTTATGATGTGTGTTCACTATCTTTGTGTTAAAATATCTATTCATAGTAATGGACTACCAACACACCTCGATGGACTTAAATCAGACTTACACCATTTTTGCCTGTAGTGCAATAACACACATTGTGGTGTGCTGTAATACAGGTCTGCCTGGCGTGTGCTGATCTAATGCATTCGGGTGCCATGCAAAACTTCATGTGGGATTCACAAAACTGTTTGTAAATCAAACCTGGGCAGATTTGCTTATCCCTAGTGTTTTCAGATGAACTCCTTCTGGCCTGCAGTGGGCCTCTTTTTCACTTGGAGTTGACCATTAAGCAGCTTGAAGCTGCTTTTGTGTCCCTATTGACTTGTATCGGGAGGAAAAGCAGTTCAGTCACATGCCCATGTACCCAGCTTCTAACAAGATGCCATAAGAACACAAGCCTTGCAAAGGCAATGGACGGACAGCCAACCTGTGGCAGCACACTTAGAGCCAATGACTGAAAATAATCGCCTTATGGATGTTGCAGATGCCAGTTGTTTCTGTGCATTTTTCCGTTCACTTTTAATTGCTTTTAATTATGCAGCATGGGTGACCTGGAGGAGCCTGCATTTGGCCTGGTTTGCTTTGCTTTTCATTTCTGTCGACACAGCAGGTCCTATTGAGATCCTATTGAGGTCTTCAGAAAAACAGGTTAACTGCAACTACCACACCCATGCGTTTCAGTAACCCTGTGTTCTGATGCAAAAGGCAGTCTTCATAAATACAGCCTATCTGTACAAGTCCTTATTCTTCTATCAGTTTAGTTCTAGGTGTATGGACCCAGATGAGGTGAACTGTGTGTGCCAAGTATAATTTTCCACTCACAAAAATGCCAAACGTGTTGGGACAGCAACAATAGACCAGATGGATTGCAGGAAGGCATTCTGTAACCTTCTATTATGTACAGTAATGTCATGTGATGTATGTGTGTAAGTGTCTGTTTGCCTTTCTGGCAGCTCTGATGTCCAAGTCCACAGCCTATGTTGGCTATGCAGTGATCCCGCTCTGATAGCTTATAACCATTGAAAAAAGGTAACATTTCACCTAAATGTTTAAAATTAGTATAGCAATGGCTAAACAGAACAGTCAAACTTGTATGAGATATGAGGGATCCACTTTGACCTTTGTCTTTTTTGGTCACACCACTGGAATACAGTCAAATAAAAAGAAGATTTATTTCTAGTGGGCCAAGGACAACCACTTTATAAAAAAGGCCTACATGGCCTAGAGAGAAATACATGTGCAGGTGGCAAGATAGGTGCTGTGTACAGAAAGGGTTACGTTACCCACAAAGATAACTATCATCTGACCCAACTGGTAATGATCTAGAACAGGGGTCAGCAACCTTGAACACTCAAAGAGCCATTTGGACCCGTTTCCCACAGAAAAGAAAACGCTGGGAGCCACAAAACCCTTTTGACATCTAAAATGAAGATAACACTCCTTTTTTATCTTTATGCTATGTATAGCATGTATATAGGTATATGTAGGCTTAGTAACGCACTGGACTCTGGGCTTAGTAACGCACTGGACTCTGGGCTTAGTAACGCACTGGACTCAACCGCCAAGCCTCACAGCCAGCACGGCGTGCAATGCAGGGAGCGGGGCATGTGACATACACCACTTCTCCTCTCCTGCCCCCTTACTAAGAAGCCCGTCGGCAGTGCGGGGACCCTGCACTGCCGCATATTCCACCAGGAGGGGTGCCCAGGACCGGACCTCACTGGGCCCCCCCCCCCCCCCCATCTATGAGCCGCAGCAGAGGGATGAAAGAGCCACATGCGGCTCCGGAGCTGCAGGTTGCTGACCCCTGATCTAGAAGATCTTGGGGGTTATTCACTAAGTTGCCAAGGGCAGCCGAGTGAATAACCAAGCCGAAGTGAAGTGAGCCGAATGCCGTTCAGCTATTCACTTTGGCCCTGTATGGCTGACTTCAGCCGTACATCGGCTAAACTCAGCCGTACATTGGCTAGCTTCAGCTGGCTTCCGTTGCTGTACGGGCTATTGTGAATAGCCCTTACAGCAGCCCTTCAGTTCGGCTGAACCGGAGGGCTCTGGCGGCCGAAGTGAGCCGAAGGATCAGCCGATGCATCGACATAATCCTTCGGCTCCTTTGTGATTAATCCTCCTTATGTCTATAGACACACAACCTCTTCAGATGCCCCCTAGCTGACTTACCTTGAAGAAAATCCATAATTTAGGGAAGGTTCTCCTGCACAAACTACAATGTTTTTCTGAGATATCATCAGAAGCATCTGCGCGGGACATAAACATGCATGCTCAGCCAAAACAATTATTTGTCTTATGGACAAGTCTTTCATAAGAAATCATCTTTATTGGTTGACTCATCTGACTGCCATCTCATGTCTATGGCTAGCCTAACCTTATTTATATTCTGTGCATATAAGTCACAATACCTGGTGTGCTATGATTTCAGCCTCCAGTCTTAAGTCTTGTTCCAGCTCCAGCTGTCCTATCATTTCAGCATATTCCTGGGTCACTGCTAGTGAGACTGAAGAAAGAATATAGGAGACATAGTTACTAATCATCCTTATCAGCATTATTTTTGTGTGTTTACAGACCTCTACTCCCAGTGAGGCCCTACAGGAGCAATTAAAGGCTCTAATTTTAGAGTCCTTTTGGTCAAAGGCTCCAGATTAGGCACGGAACTCACTGAAAAAATTATATTTCCCTGTTCTCCTGGGAACACTATGGAAGAGCCTTTGGCCAGGTAAATTCTGAGTTGGACTGCAGAGTCTTCTTAACCTCTACCCTCTACAGGGTTAACCCATTAAGGACTTTTAGGCCTTTAGCTTTCTTCGGTATTATGTGCCTGTTAGTTCTGCCCTACTCCTGCTCTTTGTTAAAAGAGTTCAAAAGGCTGGAAGGCTGCTGAGTCACTGCTGGGAGAGGAAAGCAGGGTGAGCTGAGCTCCTGAGTCTCTGCTAGTTAGGGGGAAATAGGGTGAACTGAGCTCCTGAGTCACTGCTAGGAGATGGTAGCAGGGAGATGTGAATTAATGTGTCCCTGCTGGGAGGAGGTAGCAGGGAGAACTGACTTACTGTGTCACTGCTGGGAAAGGGGAGCAGGGGGAGCTGAGGTATCTAGTCACTGCTGGAAGGAAAAGATGAGATGCTGGGTCACTGTTTGAAGGTGGTAGCAGGGGGTTTCCAGCTGCTGAGCCAATAGTGGAAGGAAGAATATAGGCTGAGTCATTACTGTGAGAGGAATCAGGGGGAACTAAGATTCTGAGCCACTGCTGGAAGGAAGGGCCAGGGAAATTAAGCTGTTGAGTCACCGCAGAAAGTAAGGGGCAGGGGTATATGAGCTGCTTAGATACTGGTGAGATGGGGGAGCAAGGTAAACTGAGCTGCTTAGTCACTCTGGGATGGGGAGCAGGATGAAGCTGAGGTGCCTTAAAGAATAAGGATTTTGCTGCTTCTGCTGTGAACTTTGTGGATGAATCACTCTATGGTGACTGCGGGTGCACAGTTGAGTGAGTCAGTTTGTGTTAGAAACTGATTCACTGCTTGTTACAAATATGTATAGTAAATACTGGCCACAGTCTGGCCACAAGTTCACCTTATGTTCCTCTTCACTCATGGAAGGCTGGTCTCCTCACCTCTGTTCAGCTTTAGGAATTTCCTCTGGTTCCTTTCTAGTTTTAGTGCCAAAGATTTTCTTTCTAGTCGTTCATCTTTAACCTGAATGAAATGTCACAAACATAAAAAACCAAAATGACTGGAATGGCCCTTCAAGAACTTTTACATTAATTTAAATCATAGTAAATAGAGTCACCCAAAATACAAAACCCTTCAGAAGAGCACTCCTTACATGACATTCAACTCTTCTTCTGCTAAATGTGGTCCTTTTACCTACAGGTCAATTTTCCTCACTGCTGAGGAGGAGAATCCTGGCCAGTTAAACTATTTATGCACATTCCGAGCATTTGGAATGGTTATAGACACCAAAATTGTCCCACCAGGTGGTAGAACTAAAGGTTCCACAGGTAAACCATCATTTGAGGGGTCATCAGGCAGTTAGGTCTTCAATGACCATTAAGCTTTTTCTACATACTGGACAACTATACATAAAGACACATAAATTGAGGTTGTTGTATTTGTCACGAGTAGTTGTTTGGCAATATAAAGTAAGTCTATCCCGGAATTGGTAAATTTTGTGGTTTTTTTTTTTATAACATCTGGGTGAAAATAAAGACTTTACCCCAATTTGCTACATATTCGCTAACAGTTGCCAGTGATGTTCCCAGTATTTATGAACCAATCAATGTAATTCCAACAAAATAACTCAAATAAGCTAATCCCATCAGAAGTAGAACTTTATAAATCGAGAGAGCAGTAACCCAATGCAAATGTAATAGATAAGTGGTGAAAGAGTGGTGGCCATATTTGCCCTTTTTATAAAACACCCCTTAAACTATGTCCTTATACATAGTTACCTCCTCCTTTAATTTCTGTATCTGACATTTTAGCTCTCCGATTTCCTCTATGTTTTGCTTCTTTTCCTCCAGCAGCCTACTGACCGTCTCCTCCAAATCTTTTGCTATTGAAAAACAAAAGCATATGTCTTACAATACTTTCAATGATAAAGCTAAGTAAAATGCAAGTTCCAACCTGTTCACATGTAAAGTTCTTACTATCACTATACAAGAAGCAGAGTAAGTATTGAAAGTGAGCAGGGAGGGATGAAGAGAGGGATGTGAGTCTGGTCCACCCTTTGGCTACCTGGATAGTAGTGAATCAACTAAATGCTCAAGGTGGATTACATTTGAATTAAATGTGATCCCACCAGTGAATCCTTCACTGGTGGGATCAGAACTGCTCAATGGGGGGAGACCGAGAAGATACCAGCAGTAGGAAGAGGTCTTGGGTAATAGTATGGGGTCATGGAAGTGAAGCTTTTTAGCCTGTGAGCAGATGCTAGAATGTGAAGCCATGAGTCTGCAATGAGTGCAAGAACCCTCTCACCTGTATGGATACCAGAGATTGGCACAGTGGTCGGATGCCATGTAGAAACACATGCAACCATGGACAGAAGCCTTACTCACAGTTTATAGAAGGCCACCTCACTGCTAGTGTTTCTTTAAACTAGGACTATTCTGATGCCAGTTCACTTACCGGTATGTTTTGGCCTGTGGAATGAAACCCACAAATATGGCAAGAACATAGGTCAATGAGAGCCTCCTGGTAGGAAACAAAACCCGAACCTGAACATGGAAATTTTACCTTGCCAACCATCAATCTTACCTTTAGGATGATGGTCTTCTTCATTCCTTTTAGTACTGAGTTCGCAGGCCACCTGTACTTGCTTTGGCTGAGGTGGCCTATCTTCAAGTGAATCATTTTGTGACCTGCCTTTCAGACTATCACTTAGTGGTTTGTCCTCCAGAATATTGTTTACCGGTCTGCTTTCCAGAATACCAATTAGTGGTTGGTCTTTCAGAAGATGGTTTTGTGGCTGGTCTTCTGGAAGATGGTGTAATGGTGGGTCTTCCCGGAGATAGTTTATCTGCTGGTCTTTCAGGGAATGGTTTAGTCGGGTTAGGGGCTTGTGTTCTGGGAGGTGGTTTAGTGTCGAGACAGATGGCTGACTGAGCTTCACCAGTGTATTGTCTACTTTGCTGACCTGCAGTAAAGAGGACATTCACCTTGAATTGTATTTACTGCTAGCACATAACAACAATGCACTCACATTTCTTAACAAAGCATAAACCTGTCATGAGAAATGTGTAGACTATATGCAACAACATGTATTGCTGACCTCTGTCTATCTGCCTGTTTCTGACTGACTCTTTGGTTCGAATACTTTGACTCAATGTTTGAGAGTTCCAAGGGCAGGGTGACATCCCAGGCTTCTCTGGCCTGACATGGAGTCAGCTCTATCTCAGAACCTCATGCTAGGACAGCTAAAGACAATACTCTATGTCTGCTTTCCTCCACCTTGGTAGGACAGTTCCTTCAAATATCTTGAAGAAATGCTCACACACGTGGTGGTGTTCGGCTGTGCAAGGAGAACAAAAATTCCATCATGTTGGATTGTTTTAAAAACATATAGTTTCTCAAAGGCTAAGTCCACCTTTTCATAAAAAACATAGTAAGAGCATCAACAGTGATTTCATGATCAATAGGCATTTACTAATTTTTTAGATTGAAGCCTGCAGAGCATTGCACCTGCGATCAGGCCCTATTAATGCTTACCCCCCGGTTCCATATGAAAGTATGGACCTGAGATAGAGAAGGTGCAGCTGGACTATTTCCATTGAGTGATCCCAGTGAATGGATGATGCAGGCATGGGGGTAGAGCCACGCACAGCTGTGCCAAATTCAAATAATACAAAATATTTGGAGGAATAAGCCCCCCGCAATTCCGGTAAGGGGGGGGGGGGTGGAGTGGGTTTTGGGGATGCCTTGTGACCAAGTTTCAAGTTACATCCTGAAAATGGGTAATACATGAAACATGGTAAAAAATGTTAACTTAGCCTTAAGGCTAGGTTCACACCTAGACGACACCTCACCGCGTGGCAATTGTGCGTGGATTGCCACGCAGTCAGGAGTGAACCATTTTTTAATGGCACCCCAGTCGCGTGGGGCAGATCTAATGGCACCCCAGCTGTGTGTCATGTATCGCAAACAGAACTTACTTTTTTTCTGCGATTGCTGCGCGGATGTCACCCCATTGAAATCAATGGTGCCGTGCCGCAATCGCTGCCTGCATTGTGCAGGACATCACAACACCCGGGACGCGCATCCCGGGTGTCGTGCGGTGTAGTGCAGGTGTGAACCTAGCCTTAAGTTTTTTTTGTACTTCCTGTTGTGCGCCGGTGTCACTACGTTGGGTCACCATTTACCTGCACACCCTCAGCACCCTCTTCTTTCAGGAGAATGGCTTCATTTTGGAGCTTCACTTCTAGCATTTCCAGCTCATCCAGCAGCTTCTGGGATACTGCGAGAAAAGCAAAATATATAAATGGAATGTATCACTTGAATTTAAAACCTTCTCATGTGAAGAAAGTCCACAGTATTGGAGAATATTATAGAATAAAACATATTTTGAATTTCGTGAATTTAAGTCACCATCTTTGCACAATCAGCACCTTTGCTGTACTGAACTCCAGCCAATCAGCTAAATACACATATGTGAATTGTCTTAAATGCCAAAAGATTTGCAATTCTGTTTAGCCAAATTTGTGATTTATACAACTTTTCTAACTAGCACAGCCAGGAAAGGTGACACCACTTTCTCTATTAGAGCTAGGGTGACCTCCCTGCCCACAACCTGCTGGCTGGACAATGAAACATCATCAACACTGGTAGGTCATCAGCTCTGCTCAGTCTCTCTCTCCTTCTGCCTGCACATGTGCATGGAGGGAGTGCCTGATTGGCTCCTAGCACTGCTAGGTCTGATGAGGAAGCTATCACCTTTAGCGGAGTGGCTACTAAAAAATATAGTGATTGCCAGAGCTGTAGTCCGTCTGGATAAATTATAGTTGGCATTTACCTGGTTAATTCTAGGTGTTCTGGCATTGATTGTACCTGCCTGGGTGGAGTGTGACTCTGCTTCAGTGTGGGACAGACAATGAGGGGCACTGTGAGTGTGTGTGCAGTTCACCAGCCAATCACTGGGTTTTTCATGGCCAGTGTTGCATGCTGGGACAGAGCATATATGCTCGAGGGAATTGCCATTTGCTCAGACTGGCTCCAGCCATGGATTAGTCCAGGTTGGGGTGCTGTCCAGCCTGCCCCCAGGCTAGGCCTGGGGGTGGGAATACTTGAGTGTAGGAAATGCTCTGTTAAGTCTCAAGTCTAGAGGAGTCCTCTGCTATTGTTGGAGGAGGAGAGCCAGGGAAGCTGATGGCTGCTGAAGGTGCCTAGAATATAGAGGACCTCAGGAGCAAGTCTGGTGTCTCTCCTATCAAAGATTTGTGCCAATCCCTGCTCATCTGCAGCTCAAATACCTAGTGCCAACAGTGCTACAAGTGAATCTATACTGAAATACTAAAAGGGACAGGTGAGTCTACTGTCTGTGTCTGTTCTACCCTAGATGTCTAGGATCCCTATACCCTCTCTCCCAGTATGAATATGTTAATAAAGGCCTTCAGCATCATACTTCTGGCCTGGATATCAGCTCTGTGGCCACTAGAAGGGGTGGTTAATGCTAATGGGGCAGCTGGTTACCAAAATCCCTAAACAGGCTATGGGTGACTCCCTCTTAGGTGGGGTCTAGGTTAACTGTATCTATAGCCAAGGCTTATTTTTAGATAAGAGTAGGGAAGGTTGGAAACCCCCCTGTCTAGCCATTGGAGAAAATTCCCTCACTTTCTGTGGTCACCAAGACAGGAAGTGAGCAAATCTCCCCAATGAGGGCACAGGGAGTAATCAGTCCATGTAAGGTTTTTATTGCTGGGTGCATGCATAAGAGGCTCTAGATCACCTATTTTAATAGAGATTGTTGTGAATGACTGTCTCACTGATTAAGCTGACTTGCTTATTTGAGGCTGCACACATATACCAAAGTAAAAAAAGGAGAGGCCCTGAGAGAAGTCCAAATATGAAAAGCAGTAAAAGCACCACACCAATGGCCATAGAGACCAGATTTTTCTTTCATGAAGTAATCAATGGAACAAGAGAGCCAATACGCAGCATAATGCGTAAAGACCCACATGTAGCTCTTCTCCACCATAAGATCCCTGGTCTTTCTACCTCCCAACAGACATTGTTTACCTATCTTTTTTTGGCCACAAAGCAGAGAATCACCTGGACGGGAAAGTCCTCCAGAGTCCATTTTTATGAGGTTCGCTCCCGTATGAACTCGATGCTGCTCAATGAGAAGATGTTGAGTGTGCTGCAAGACACCCTTGCTAAATTTCTCAAGATTTGGGATCCCTGGATCTCCTACGCCCTTCTAACCCTTGATCTATCCAGCCTGCATAAGCTCAACGTTTGAGCTCTTTGTGGAGGTGGTGGGTGGTGGGTTGTGAGGACACTATTCTTTTCTCTCATCTTTCCTGTTGCTCTTTCTTTCTTTTCTCTACCCTTTTCTTCTCCCCTCTATTTCTACTCCTGTTTTCTCCTTTTCCCCTTCCTGTTGTATTTAGGGGAGTTCACCCATTTTTCTTTGGATATCTTTACTCCTTGTTGCACTGAAGCAGGCTGTCTATCATTAGTATGTAGACCTTTTCGTATTGCAGTCCGTTGCCATGAGGTCTTGTTGTCTCTGTTTGTCTTATCTTTTGGTATACAATGGTGCTCGGCCTGTGTCATAACCCTAACCCTAACCCTAAGGCCTTAGGAGCCTTTTATTAAATAATTTGATATAAAACATAACTATATATAAACAGTTTCAACATCAGTCCGAATTACATAACCAAAGTTGCAGGTCTTTCAAGGCCACACCTTTTCTTGATCCGTTCCCTGCGGCAGTACTAAAACATGTTAGGCCCCCAGCCGCAACACACCGCCTCGGGGACAACCACCAACTGACCGCAGACGCTCCAAATATCCAATAGTGTTCACCATCTTACACCATGAATAGAGGACCCATACCAAGACAGGTCCCCAAACCTTAACCACCAGCATCTATTATTTGATGGCCTCCAAAGACCCCAACCGCATAACTACCCAGAGCCTAACCACAAAATTGGGCGGGCGGGCAGGAGGGAAGTTCACTCCTCGTCATACAATCTCCAACTGCTGAAGAGAAGACCCTCCTACTCAGACCAACCTTCAAGCTCCACCTAACCTTTTGACCTGTCCAATCAGGTAAGTGACCTTGTCCAAAGACCGAACCCTCGTTAACCCTTTTGTAGCTTGTCTCCCCTATACACCTAGTCATGTATGCCCTCCGCTTATTTTATTTTTTTTGCTTCGGGCCTTCCTATCTTTGTGCTTATAATTTTTATTTTTTATTCTGCTTGGTTTTAGAGCACTATTATCACTGCATGATTTAGTATTACCATCATTGTAAACCACTCCCCAGGGGTTTCACGTTTATGTTGATTTCATGTGTTACTAATTCAGAAGGTTTTTTATATTGTTTCACTCAATGGTCACCATACCCTATCAAAAGAGTAACATATGTTTATGATCACTAACCTAGACCACTGAATAGCCCAGGTGTTTTGGGGGCTAAGGTAGTGGTGTAGGTGTTTGGAAGTTGGTGTGCTTGAAAAATAGTCTTTTTATACACTTAGACCAAGCGCAACACACCCCCACGTATCACAACACTGGTCAATATAACCATATAGTGTTGCGGCTGGTCGA
Organism: Nanorana parkeri; assembly: GCF_000935625.1. Taxonomy (NCBI): domain Eukaryota; kingdom Metazoa; phylum Chordata; class Amphibia; order Anura; family Dicroglossidae; genus Nanorana; species Nanorana parkeri. The sequence continues at coordinate 53,680 of NW_017306724.1, forward strand.
AATTTCAAATTTAGTTCTCCTAGCGCAGTGGTTTTTGTCTTTTTATCTAGAGAGAAGTGTCTGTAATTACAGAAGTCAGGTAAAAACAATAAAGCACACATTGTGCATTTATAAAATGTGCAGGAAGACAATACCAGCATCATAAAATATTTTTTATTGCAGAGAAGCAGAAGTGAAACTGCCACACAAATGTCATATCTCATTTTTAATAAATGTCATCTTGAAAGTACCATAACAGAAATACAGCTGGGATTGGTGAGGGGCGAGTCTGTTTAAAAAGCAGCCAAAATGTCAAATAGTCACCTTTTTTCGATTCACCTAAATATACAATCCTAAATGTATATTGTATACTTTCTGATCTGCCAGCAGAAAATTCTACAGTTCATGACTCATGATTGCCCAGAATGCTGAACTGAACAATTACCATCAGATGACAGAGGTGATATTCAGGGCAAAGGTGAAACTCCTTTGAATCCTGTGGGGTGTCGGGAGTTGGGGAGGTTACTTAAAGGAGAACTATGGGGTCAGTGTTTTTCCCCATAGTTCTCCTTGGGGTAACGGGAGGACACAAACTAGCGAGCGGCATTCTCTGTTTACATTTGTAAAGTCGATTGTCGGCTTTACAATAAAAGCGATTCTGGCGACCCAGCTGTCACAAGATCGCTTCTCTGGGCCGATAAACGGGCTGCCCCCCCCACCCAACACCCCCACCGTGTTTCCCGGGCTCTGCTGCCCCTCCTACGGGCCCGGATCGGCTTCTTGGGTGTCGGTGGGAAGCTGGGGAGGAGATCGGCGAACGTCTGTTTACCGATTTCCTCCCCATTCTATGGGATCGGGAGTGACGAGTATTGCATCACTTCCGGTCCCATAGCTGTCAGTGCTCAGCTGCTGAAGCCCAGCAATAAGCTATTGAAGTGTGATCTGCACTTCAATAGCTTGTTGAAAGTGTAAAGGTGACACTAGGGGTCTTTTGGACCCCCAGTATCACCTTAAAGAGTTCCTGTCACTGCCAATATGCTATCACATGGGGGGGCTTGTAATCCCCCTATGCGATAGCAATTAAAGTTAAAAAAATAACAGTTTTTAATAATTGTATCAAATGAAATAAATGTAAAAAAAATTTTTTTTAAAGTTGCACGCCAGCACGCGCGTCATAAAGTAAACATGCGTCGGGTGCACCTACGTATGAAAATGACGATCGCGATATAAATTTTGGGTATCACTGCGCACGCAGGGCCAATATTTATGCGTATCTCAAAAGTGATGAGCTGTAGGGGCTTTTAAACCGTCGTCTATGGACTTTTTGGGGTACAGGATTTTATCGCTGTTTCACAGGCGCACACACAATTTTTAACCTGGGCTCGTTAATAAGTTGCGCTAATAACGTGCAACATAAAAATTTGCAACTGTGAACATTTTATTCTACAGGGTCTTGGCTTTCAGAAAATGTATAATGTTTGGGGATTTGAAGTAATTTTCAGGCCTAAAATATGGATTATAACATGTGTGCAAAAAAAAGGGGGAAAAGGCTTTGGTCATGAAGGGGTTAAAGGATCACTATTCAGAAGCATCTATCTATCTATCTATCTATCTATCTATCTATCTATCTATCTATCACGGAGTTCAGCTTTAGAATGCGGAGCAATTTGTCCAGCTGAATTCCAAATTCTTCTGCATCCATGGCAAAACCAAATGACGGTGTCACATTCCCTGATGAAGGACCATATGGTACAATAAACAAAATAAGGAAAGCTCAGCTTTGGAGTGATGCTGATGTTAAGCGTTTGAGCCTAGGAGACAGAAAATCAGACTTCACATGGAAATCCCAGCACTGGATAGAAATCTTTAGCAGGATAGCCCAACTAATAAAAAAGTTTTGTTTACAGACTGATGCTTACCTTCAGCAAAAGTGTTCTTGACAAAGTCCTCTTCTTCCTGTGGAAGGAAAACCGAAATATGGTTGTTGAAGATCACAATGTATGGGGCTCTAACATGTCTTGTTTTCCCGATTTTGGTTATGTGTTATTTACAACCACATGACCACTGTTTTCAGCTTGGAGAAGCCTATGGCTGGTGTGAGTTTGACTATCAAAATCTAAAAGATTCAGGTGGACCTTGAATTACAAGCAAGATCCGCCTATTACCTTTGTTCCACCCAAATGGCTTAAAAAACCCTCAACACTATAGAGTTTTTTATATGCAGCCACAATTGCACATACACATACACATACACACACACTTTCCTTTCCCCTGCCTTCTGTACTGCAGGGGGTCATTTCGGGATCCTTCAGATGCATTCCCGGAGATGCTCAACCACAGAGAAGGAGCGTGGTCTTACAAGATTTGGGCTACTGAGCATTCCCCCTGGAATCCGCAGGAAAGGGCAGGAAATCACCTTCAGCTAGGAACTGCGGGAACCATAGGTACAGTTGTCCTCAAAAGGTTGCATACCCTTGTAGAATTGGTAATATATGTACCATTTTTAAAGAAAACATGAGTGTGCAGGCAAAACACAAATGTCTTTTATTTCTTATGGGATTCATATTCAACTGTAGATCATAACAGCATGGGACAATCATAAAACAAAACATGGCAACAAATAAAAAACATTTAATGACTCTGGTTCAAAATTATGCATACCCTTAATACTGTGTATTGCCCCCTTCAGCATCAATACCAGCATGCAGTCTTTTGGAATAGTTGTCTAAGAGGCCCCAAATTCTTGCAGGTGGTATAGCTGCCCATTCGTCTTGGCAAAATGCCTCTAGGTCATGCAAAGTCTTTGGTCGTCTTGCATGAACCGCACATTTGAGATCTCCCCAGAGTGGCTTGATGATATTAAGGTCAAGAGACTGTGATGACCACTGGAGGGTCAACTTGGTTTTGTGCTTGGGGTCATTGGAAAGTCCAAAAACATCCCACGCCCAAAGAATGTAAATTCTCTGCCAGGGCAGAAGAAGGCAAATTGTCTGCCAGTATTTTCTGATAACATGGTGCATTCAAGATTCCCCCTGCCTCTAGAGCTCACCCACCCCCCAAAACAGCAGTGACCCACCACCATGCTTCACAGTGGGGATGGTATTCTTGTCGCTATAGCCCTTGTTGACCCGATACCGTTTTTCGATATTGAGTACCAGTATTTTGCTTTCAGAGTATCGTTACTGGTGCTTCCGCTGCCATGGAGCCGGCTTCCTGGGCAATAAGGAAGCCGGCTCCATGTTGTTTGGCCAGCTCGATTGTGAGTGGCTGGGAAACCAGCTTAGCAGCCAATCAGCATCAAGTGGGGAGTAATGACCCACTTCCCGGCTTCCTGATTGGCTGGAAAGCCAGCTTGATGTTGATTGGCTGGAAATCCGGCTTCCCAGCCAATCCTCATCCAGCTGGCTATTCAGCTGGCTCGATGCTGATTGGCCTGGGAAGCCAGCTTACCAGCCAATCAGCATAGAGCCGGCTTTCCAGCCAATCAGGAAGCGGGGTCATTACTCTCCATGTTCCCCTACGGCACTGCCGGTCAGAGGAAATCTTCCCTTAACTGGAAGTTCTGGTATCGGGAAAGGTATCAGAGCATTTGGGCGAGTACGAGTACTCGCCCAAATACTCGGTATTGGCACTGATACTAGTCAAGTTGTGACCATAAAGCTTCATTTTGGTCTCGTCACTTCAAATTACAGTGTGCCAGAAGTTGTGAGGAGTGTCAAGGTGTTGTTGGGCATATTGTAACCGGACTTTTTTGTGGCATTGGCACAGTAAAGGGTTCTTTCTGGCAACTCAACCATGCAGGTCATTTTTGTTCAAATATCATTGTATTGTGGTCCTTGAAACAACCACAACGTCTTTTTCCAGAGCAGCCTGTATTTCTCCTGAGGTTACCTGTGAGTTTTTCTTTGTATCCCAAGCAATTCTTCTGGCAATTGTGGCTGCAATCTGTCTTGGTCTACCTGACCTTGGCTTGGTATCAAGAGATCCCTGAATTTTCCACTTCTTAATAAGTAATTGAACAGTACTGACTGGCATTTTCAATGCTTTTGATATCTTTTTATATCCCTTTCCATCTTTATAAAGTTCCATTACCTTGTTACACAGGTCTTTTGACAGTTCTTTTCTGCTCCCTATGGCTCAGTATCTAGCCTGCTCAGTGCATCCACGTGAGAGCTATCCTGCACCTTCTTCTAAGCATTTATTTTATTGCTGTCGGGGTCCCCCTGGCAAGGATTTGACCTCACCTCCTATTCTGGTTACCAATGTCTAAGGGGAAACGTCTGTTACATCTTCAGAGACCTTCGAGGGTGGTTTCAAGGGTGCCTGGACAATTTTTGCTCAATCTAATCGAAATGTGGAACAGTAGTACGTCTGTAGACACCATCACAACCCTGAGCAATGCTCCCTAGTTGAGATCCTTGGGGGTAAGGTTGATTGGACTATCATTTTCCTTGAGAAAGGCCGGCCCCTGCAGTTCTCCTCATTCCCTCCCTCACACTAGCATAAACATATATATCTCTCTAGACAGATTAATAGAGAGAGAGAGAGAGAGAGAGAGAGAGAGAGATAGAGAACATTTTTGGTACTTTTTTTTGTTATATAGTAAAAAATAAAATAAAAACCGCAGTGGTGATTAAATACCACCAAAATAAAGCTCTATCTGTCCCCAAAAAATGGTATAAAATGAAGTTCAGTTTAGTGTTGCATGACAGAATAAATGTCAGTCAAACTACCTCAGCGCTGAACACTGAAAAATGGCCTGGATAGGAAGGGGGTCTAACACCCCGGGCTTAAAGTGGTTAAGGATGCACTCCACTCACAATACCTTCTGTTTAAGGTCCTGGTAGCCCACTCTTTTTTTAACGAAAAGTTCACACATCCGCCTTAGATACCCTCGCAGGGGTTGATCAGTACAATATCCATGTACTGCTTGCAAAACAACATAAGTATAGCCTCCTGGCTTCCACTTATTAATTCTGACCCACTGGTCCTCGCTGTCCCGCACTTGTACTGATGGCCCCTCAGGCTTTCGGCTCTCCCAGCCTCACCATTTCTCCCAGCCTCTCTGGCTGTCTTCATGTGCCTCCAGCACACACCACTTGACTCCACTTTGACTTCTTGGGGAATCCTCCTGATTCCTGAACACTGTGGGGGTGATTTACTAACCTAAACACACACACGCAGCAGGTGTGTGTGATTTTTACACAGCAAAATGTATTTATCAACCCTAAAGTCTCTAAAAGCATATTTCCTAATGCCATATATGGAAAAATCATGCACATGCTGCATATATAATGCTGCTTCACAGTTTAGACAAAAATGGTTAGCTCATGCATTTACATTCCTGCATTCATCAACGCAAGCAACACAATGTAGAGCTAATTTACACAACATCACCTTGCAATTCATGCAGGGCTTTGCACAAAACACCTGCTGGGTGTGTACACACTACAAAGGTGTCTAGATTCCACCAATAGATCATGCTGGGAGGGAACACACTACAGAGGTGTATACTTGTTTGTGGCGTGTTTATAAGGTTAGTAAATCAACCCCCATGTGTTCCTATTTTTTCCCAGCAGGAGCTAACTCCCCTAGTCAGCACCCTTTCTTTAAGGGCTGAGCACACTTGTGCAATCATCAAGTGTACCACCAACACATGGACTCAGGAATGGAGGTCTCATCCCTCTCAACTCTATTTGAAATCTCCAATTTGGTTTACATTCTTCAAAATAGAGGCACAGATATAGCGAGAGGCACTGATATAAGGAGAGGCACAGATATAAGGAGAGGACAATTATTCTATAACCATCTGTAAAGTTTTTTATGATGTGATATTGATTTATTACCTCGCTGGTTATGTCACGGGAGTCTGAACTGCTGGACAATTGAAGATCTACAGGAAAAAAAAACAAATATAAATCACCTTGATGAAAAGTCAGCGACTTCCCTGACTTCCCTGAACTCCCGCCCAGCATAAGCATGCTTGGTGCCAGTCCACACTCTCATGAATATTTAATTATGTTTTTTGGTAGCAGAAACTAGCGCTTGTGTTTTGGGCGCTCTTGAATAAAACAAAATTTCCCTCTTAAAATTAAGATTAAAATACAAATCCTCACCAAATATTTTGTCCTGTGACTTTAATTAGTTTTAAGCATCCACTAATGGCCAGCTCCATCTCCCAGAGGGTCATTTATTGACGAGAGACAACATTTGCTTCCTTCTTTACACTGATTTATTTCCTAAGTCAGTCTCTTATTGGAGCTACACAATGCATGACTTAAGCTGCACATACAGTATACAAAAGTGAGCTAACATCATCCAATCATCGGTGCCCAAGAACCAAAATAAATATAACTCCAGCATAGAAGAGGAAAGCTTACAGACACTCAGGTTTGTTTTATTAGTTTGTTTCCATATGCAAATGATGCCAACGGATGTCATAGTTCTGTATTAGTCCATTAAGGAAGTAACAGAGGTGAGTATACATAAATGTTTCACAGTCTCATTAGTTTACATAAATGTGATTAGACAAAACATGCTGAATTTACCCAAAGCTGGGAACCCACAGCTCAAATTTCTGTTCATTCCTGCTTAAATGGCAGAAATTCAAGCTGTAGGTGGCCTTGCTGGCACCGCCTGGTTTGACAAAATTTGATTTGTGTCAAACCATTGACTACCAATGTAAGGAGCATTCTCCACACTGCCCACCAATGTAAGGAGCATTCTTCCCACTGACCACCAATGTAGAGAGCATTCATTCCTCTGTTCACCAATGTAAGGAGCATTCTTCCCCCCAACCACCAATGTAAGGAGCATTCTTCCCACTGACCACCAATGTAAGGAGAATTCTTCCCCACTGATCACTAATGTGAGGAGCATTCTTCCCCCCTGACCACCAATGTAAGGAGCATTCTTCCCACTGATCACCAATGTAAGGAGCATTCTTCCCACTGACCACCAATGTAAGGAGCATTCTTCCCACTGACCCCCAATGTAAGGAAAATTCTTCCCACTGACCAGCAATGTAAGGAGCATTCATTCCTCTGTCCACCAATGTAAGGAGCATTCTTCCCACTGACCACCAATATAAGGAGCATTTATTGTTCTGGCCACCAATATAAGGAGCATTCATTCCTCTCTCCACCAATATAAGGGGCATTCCCCCCACTGATCACCAATGTAAGGAGCATTCCCAATGACTACCAATGCAAGTGTAGCCCCCATCACCTTTTATAAGAGGGTCTACTAGAAATGTAGTGATTGCCAGGGCTGTAGACAAACTTGCTGGATTATAGTTGGCATTTATCTGGTTAATTCCAGGTGTTCTGGTATTGATTGTATCTACCTGGGTGGAGTGTGACTCTGCTGTAGTGTGGGACAGCCAATGAGGGGCATTGTGAGTGTGTGTGCAGTTCACCAGCCAATCACTGGGTTTCACTAAACCAGTATTGCATGCTGGGACAGAGTACATATGCTGGAGGGAATTGCGATGTGTTCAGTCTAGTGTGGGACCAGCCATGAATTAGTATAGGGTTGGGTGCTGTCCAGCCACCCCCCCAGGCTGGGCCTGAGGCTTGGGGGTTGGGATGCTGGAGTGCGGGAAGTGTTTCCCCTGGGCCTCAAGCTGTTGTAGGAGTAGGAGAACCAGGGAAGCTAATGGCTACTGGAGGTGCCTGGGACATAGTGGTCCTCAGGAGCAAGTCTGGTGTCTCTCTTGATGAGGATTTGTGCTCATCCCTGCTCATCTGCTACACAAATTCCTATTTGCTATACTACAAATTGATCTACATTGAATAGCTGAAAAAGGTCTGGTGAGTCTGGAGTCTATGTCTGTACTACCCTGGATGTCTAGGAACCCTATACCCTCTCTCCCCAGTGTGAAGATGTTAATAAACGTTATTCAGCATTATACTACTGGAGTGAATGTCAGCTTTGTGGGCACTAGATAAGGGTGGTTAAATGCTAATGGGGCAGCTGAAGACCAAAACCCCTAGATTTCTAGCGATGACCCGGGCTATTCTGGCAGCTCCTTTGGAGGTGAGCGCTACAAAAAGAACAATCTTCCTAATGACCACAAATGTATGGAGCATTCTTCCTACTAAGAGTCAATGTAAGGAGCATTCTTCACAATGACAACCAATGTAAGGAGCATTTTTCCAACTGACTGCCAATGTAAGGAACCTTCTTCCCACACCAACCACCAATGTAAGGAGCATTCTTCCCACTGATCACCAATGTAAGAAGCATTCTTCCCACTGATCACCAATGTAAGGAGCATTCTTCTCACTGACCACCAATGTAAGGAGTGTTCTTCCCACTGATCACCAATGTAAGGAAAATTCTTCCCACTGACCAGCAATGTAAGGAGCATTCATTCCTCTGTCCACCAATGTAAGAGGTATTCTTTCCAATAACCACCAATGTAAGGAGCATTTTCCCCAATGACTACAAATGTAAATGACCTTCTTCCCACCGACCAACAATATATAGAGCCTTCTTCCCACTGACCACCAATGTAAGGAGCATTCTTCCTACTGACCACCATTGTAAGGAGCATTCTTCCCACTGACCACCAATGTAAGGAGCATTCTTCCCACTGACCAACAATATATGGAGCATTCTTCCCACCATCACGCTAATGTACCCTGAGCTGTAGCCAGGGTAATTATTAGCAATGGTTCCCTGAGACTAGAAAGTTATTTAAAGGGCTCCTCTGTATTAAAGAGGTTGAGAAAATCTGCAATAGATAGATCCATAATTACAAGCAGTGATTGTGAAACATTTTAGTGTTTTACATAAGTTCCAAAGTTAAGTTAAAAAAAAAGTCATATAGCTAAAGTTCAGCCAAAATGAAACTCCTTGCATCCACCCTAAACCTGCACTACACGGGAAGGCATAAAGCGTGGTGTAATTCACTTCAATGGTGGAAAAAATCCTCCCTGATGCCATAAGGCAATCAGATACCCCTTGAATCAGCCATTGTTATTTCTTATAAATGTTATCAGCCAGTTATTTATTTTAGTGTATTTAGAAACACTCCCAGCCTTTCATGTGGCAATCTAGAGTTGGCTAGAAGTAACCCTATTCCACGTGTTCACAGTGCGTACTGTACTGTTCCATATGCAAAGATTAAACCTCTCTTCCTCCAGAATCACAGAATTTGTCATTTGCAATGACCTTAAAGTATATCTAACCCCAAGAACAAATATTTAATATCTTGCAGCTTACCAGTTCTCAAGTGTGGTAGCCGCATTCGTTTTCTATATTCAGGATATAAGATTATTTTTAGCAGCTGCATACAAAAAAAGCTTTTTGATCTTGCAAGAAATGCCATTTTCTGGTCACTTCCCCGTGACTGGAAGTGAAATGTCAAGCAGTAGGGTTGATGTACTGAAGCAGGAGAGCATGCTAATTTTCACAGTTTATTTTTACTTAACTAAGTGAATAAAGCGAAACAAAGTAAAACATTTTGGGGACACTTTGCAAAGTCAATTTCTGAATTTAAACAAAAGTGTTGAACGTGCACATGCTCAACTCCTTTAATACATCAACCCAATGTTAAATTCCTTCCAAGCTATCTTCTGGAATATGTGTTTGTAGCCCAAATCATGAGTTGCCTTGGGTGACAACACTGCTTCTGTATAGATCCAAGGGAGTGAGCGAGCGTTGTCCCCCCTAGGACCTGAAAGTGTGTTATTGGTAGAATTACCAAATGTATATATTTAATTTTTGGAGGAGAGGTTTTGTTACATTTTAAAGTGAGCAGCTTTGCACCAACTTATATGGGCATACTTATATTTACATATTTATGCAAGGTGGACATTAAAAAGAAAGTTATCTTATCAGTAAGGAAGTCACCTAAGCTCCACAAGAATAAGGGGGTGAAATAAATTAAAATAAAAAATCACCTGTCAGTAGGCAGGGGTCCCTCTCCAAGTAGGACTGTAAGCTATCCATGGTGTTACTATTCCCAGTCGATTCCTCCATGGCTGTTCACATACGGTCCCAGCTCATAGGACAAGGAAGTGTGTAAGATCTTGTTGTTAATTACACTGGAGGAGAATTGAAACTCCATTCCCCTCCTACTTAATCCTGTGACTGTTATCACTTCTGCTAACTGCCTGTAGCCATGGAGAGAGAAGTAGAGGAAGGAGGGGTGAGGATATTCGCATGCCAGAAGAAGTTTGTGATTTACTGCAGTTGGCACAGCTGTTGTTATTATTAATGTTTAAACTGGAACTATGACTTTAGGCTTCATCAGAAAAAGGAATTAGGTTGGCCACGGAGAAAAGACACGACTCACCAGGCTGGAGGCTGATTGCTCTGGTGTGCAGAGATTCCTGTGACCCTCTGTTAACAGAATCGACCTCAATGGCTCTTTTATAACATACACATGCAACAGTGTTAGATAATATCAGAGCGATGATACCATGTGCAGGAAATACACATACGTATTGTTTACAAATGTCATTATTATGATGATTACACACTCAAACGTATGCTGTGCACAGATTTTTTTTACCTGGCAGGACAACTCTCTAAACATGAGCGGACTGAGAATGACCGTCACCAGAGCAGATTACCTGAGCAGTTAAATTATATGTGTACGTGCTGCATCTAAAGGACATTGTAATAGAATTTCCATATGTTGAAGGACACCCACATCCCATTATATTACTCATACACTATATTGCCAAAAGTATTGGGACGCCTTTACACGCACATGAACTTTCATGACATCCCAGTCTTAGTCCGTAGGGTTCAATATTGAGTTGGCCCACCGTTTGCCGCTATAACAGCTTCAACTCTTCTGGGAAGGCATCCACAAGGTTTAGGAGTGTGTCTATGGGAATGTTGGACCATTTGTGAGGTCAGGTACTGATGTTGGATGAGAAGGCCGGGCTCGCAGTCTCCGCTCTAATTCATCCCAAAGGTGAAGAATAGGGAGAGAGAAGACACATATGATGGGATTATCTACTGAATGTCTATCATATGGTAATATACTCAGCTACATCTAGTGTCAATTAATCCCATTGTTAACGCAATCAGACAAAAGGACAAATAGACTCCCATTGAACTTGTTAGTCTGTTAGTCAAGTCTAAGTCCAGAGTCTGGTCCAAGACAGGATACTGGGCTATAGGAAAACAGTCTCAGCTCCCCATGTATCCCCACATAAATGGGATATCGGTCCCTGGGGTACTCTTACCAACAAAGGGTCCCACACAGCCCAAAGCACCCTGGCAAGACCCTCTCCCATTCAATAGAGCCCCCTCCACAACCAAGGCCCATAGTCGGTGGGAAGGCCAGCAGTCTCCTCCAGATAGCAGAGTAACAGATGCTTCTGTCACATCCATAATAATGTCAAACTCTAATACAATATTTTAATATCAGCCTTTAAAATATAATATAAAACTGCATTACATAGAAGCCATTATATGTTGAAGCCTTTCTGTTATACATTGGCACCAAGGAAAGTGGAGCCTTCTAAGAAGAGATGGTATTTTTGCGTCTCATTCCATCACAATCCAAACAATAAGGTGACAGTTCCCCATTTTAGGATAGGTGCCAGAGCCATACAAATGATTTCCTTATACCCCCGGGCCAACTGCAGAACCAGAACTGCTGGTTTATAGCACAAATACAGCATAATACTTTGTCATTTATTCCAAACTGCAAAAAGTTGTCTCAGGCTTGCTGGCCATTATGAAAACAATGTCTTCTATGGAGAAGGGCTTGGGGACCAAAGAGAACGTGTAACTTGACAGCTTGTGTGCACTATCCTAAATGAGAAATATTAGAATTATTTTTGGGATTTGTAATGGAAATGAGACATGTATATACTCATGTTCTAAGCAGAATGTACTGTGCTTCGCACTGGTTTATTGGAGGACTTTTTGGTTACATCTGACCCAGCTCACTATATCCTAGTGTATTATACATTTGTTGGTCTGTATACAGTGAGTTCCTGGACCAAACATGCTCCAGCTGCACCTGGTAGATATCCTTTGACACCTTTGTAACATCTCTAGAAAATAATCACTGCTTCTTTGCGTTGATTGTGTGTTCAGATTAAGCACTGAGATCTCGAGGAATGCTGAATTAAATTCTACTTGCTTAGGAGAATGGTACATTAGAATACATTATACAGCATACAGAGAGAACTTCCTGTGTATTATAGATAAACGTGCACTAACATTGCACTGCAGCGCCATCTACAGCTCAAAATACATAATTACACAAGTAATATAATTATATATGCTGTTGCATTTCCAACAATTTGGTGGTCACAAAATATCACTTTTTAGCAGTTCCCACTATTTAGAGTATGTATCAGAGCAAAGGAACCTTATTGGAATCATATTACCATATCCTTTTACAATCCACTGTTGGGTATTCATGAAAAGACTGTTGGCTGTTTCTGCACCAGTTTTCTAGTCTGAGGTCCAGTTCCACAGATGAGTCCTCAATATGTTGGAACTGAGGCTTACAGGCTGCCTAGGGGTACAATATAGAAGGAACTTGGTAGGCTGAGTCAACCTCTAAATGTCTCGGACACAGAGAAATATGCTTGCCATATATCTTAACTCTGTTCCTGTCCACCTGAAAGTTTTGGGTTTTCCAGCCCACCTTTGTGTGTTCCGGCTCCTCTTGTTATATGCTTCACAATATAAAATAAAAAGAAAATCCAACAGGGGTCAATCAGAGGATGGAGGGGGGGCATAATCAATACCACAGTCAAGGTCAGAGCTTGTTGTACCAGCAAGGTAGGATCAAGCAAGTGAGTTCAACAGCTCAGAGGTGGTACTGAGCAGGATCAAGGGTATCAGAAGAAAGGTAACAGAGTAACAAGTTAGAACAAACAGGAAGCAGGAGAGAAACAAACTAGGAGACAGAAGCAAGAATACAGGAACTGGGTAAGAGGAAAGAGGAACACTCAGAAGATAGGATAACAAGAGCAACAGGTAATCAGGATCACACAGATACACCCTCAGGGCCTGTTCACATGATTTTCAGGTCTTGATCAGGTGCTGATCTGCAGACACGGTGCTACTCATGCAGTGTGTTTTTGGCGCGTTTTTGATGCGTTTTCGGTCCGGATGCTGACTTTTTTTTTCATGCCGTGGGGCTGTCAGTATGCAGATTCTTCCTCTGAGGTCACTTCCGCCCTCTCGTAACATCTACTTCCCTTTGTGTATGTAAAGCTGGTGATCAGACATGTATCACATGTTTGCAGCATGTTGATGGTGCCGGCTACAGCAATCTGCAGAGAGCGAGCTCGCGGGAGACATCGTTATTGGGTACACCCGATCTTGAGGCTCCGGGACTCCAAGGGTCAGTTCTGGAGTTTATATGAGGATTTGCGAGCTCACTCGGATACATTTTTTTCCTTTACTCAAATGTCCATGGAAAGGTAATGGGCATGATCAAAATGTTTGCAGTTCATGTCTTTAGCTCTACCCCAACCTGTCTGTCTATCTTTTTTTTTTTTTGCTTAGCTGACCCCGCTCCGTTTTCGTTGCGTTTTTGCCGCGTTTGTGCGTTTCCTGACCGGACAAAATGTGACATGCAGTATTTTTCCTGTCGTAACCTGAACGGACTGCGCACGTGAGAACTGTAGCCCATAAAACACATAGGGATACATTGGGATGCATTTTTAGTGCAGGAGCGTACGGATCAGGTCAGCACAGAAAACGGACGTCGTGTGAACAGGCCCTCAAGGTTCATCAATTTCAGTATGGGCGCTTGTGTCCCTTTAAAGGAGTATAGACCAATCAAGAGGCTGCACCTGGCTGAACAGATACATAGGAGAGGTATGCTCCCTCCAGTATATAGTAAAGAAGCCTGGAGTGCAGTAAAAGCCAAAAAGGACCAAATTAAAGGGAGTAAGCACAGAAGGAGAAACAAGCAGTCAGCAGGACCGCAGCCCAATCAGTGGCAGGAGTTGTGGAGGGGACCTTCCCCACCCCTTTGTAATGTGTAACTACAGGGCAGAGAATGCCCCTGCCGCAACTGATTGGACTAAGAAGGGAGTGTGATCAGGGCCGTAACTACGGACCACGGGGGCCCCATAGCAAAAATGTAATGGGGCCCCCCTGCTGACGACCTCTCTCAGAGCTGTAAGTAACGATGTCAAGATCCCAAAGACTCCTCTTGTGTATTTGAAGTTGTTTCTGCACCGTAGGTTATAACTCCAACACTTTATGATACAGTACCGTTTTATCTTCACATGTTCTATGTTAAATTTGCCCCAACAACCTAATTGGGCCCCCTTCCACCCCCAGGCCCCATAGCATCTTCCTCAGCTGCTATGTCTATAGTTACGCCACTGAGTGTGGCGGTCGCAGTTCTGAGCGGACTTGGGTGAGCTCAGACAATCTGGGTTCACACAAAGCTCAGGCTGATCACAGGTGGACACCAGGTCTCAAGGGGCAGCAGTAATGTTGCGTGGCAATTAGGTACTTCTGGCTACTAAGGAAAAGTGGTCTCCCATAATGACGGTCTTGGCAATAATTTAAAGAGACACGGTCACCTTGCCCATGCAGGGCAAAATGACAGTGTCTTTGCAGAGTGCATCTCTGACCCCTTATGCCTATCTTACCTACGCTCCCCCGCAGATCCTTGACTCTGCAGCCAGCGAGAATACCCGCACTTCCAGGGCAAGGTGACAGTGTATCTATATGGATGCATTCACACCTGTGCATTTGCATGACTTTTATAGAATGGCATCATCATCTTTGTATTAAGTGTGCTGCGGTTCGAAGAAATGTCTTTCCTATTTGACCATCTGAATTTCCATAGCCTGGGGACAGTTCTCCTTTAAAATGTATGTAACTTTACCAATGAACATCTCTTACATGATCCCTTTTGGTCTGGTAAATATACGTTTTAAAGTGTTTCGTTATATCTGTTGCATAGGCAAAAGAAATACCTGTTGATCCTCCCAGAAAGCCGCAGCTAGTGTAAGTACCTGAATATGATTTGCTATTAGCACGGCAGCACTCAGGCTGGGAGAAGAAAGGACAGCAGAGGAGCCAGGCATACGTGCTGCAGTGCAGGAATCATGTTGGCAGGAGCAGATAGAATGGATTGGCTCATATAACACTGAGCTATGTGATCAGCTGCTTCTTATGCTATTTCTCTGTTAGGCAGTCTCTCTATAATTATTTTCCTGGCTGTAGTGCAGTTTGAGCTTAAAGAGGAACTGAAGGGAAATAAAAAGTTAGCCCTGGCAATGGTCAATTGGTCATTTTGGTCTAGGGGCTCAAATACACAAAATATGCTCATCTGATCCTCGATCTTACTTGGCTGCGAGACCGGTCCCCGGAGCCTCTTCTCCTCCATGCTAAGCCCCACTGATGTCATCATGTCACTTGCAATAGACATAAGGATGCCAAGGAACATACCACAGAGATGAGGGGGAGAGAGGAGAGTGCTGACTGCCGCAGAACCGAGGAGCAGGTTAGTATATCTTCTGTATTCCGGCACCTAAAGAAAAGGAAGCAGTTAACCCTTGCAGTGTGAGGGTAGCCCCAGCGCAAGGGTTATTTTTTAAAGTTCTAAAGTCTCAGCATATCCTCTCCTGTTATAACATCAGCATTGTAATAGGAACACATACTAGAGATGTTTCTGATAATACAATCAAAGCTTAATTGAAAAAAATCAATTTTATGTAGTGAGCGCTGCCTTTCCTCTGCCCATCACTTCTAACAACTTCCTGGATTCCCAGTGTGCTTTGCATCTCTTTCCCTGCTGCTTGATGTGATGCAATCTCCATTTCTCTAGACTACATATCCCAACATGCATTGCTTCCAGCAGGCAGTGATAATGTTACATTGTGGCCGTTTCCTGTGCTCACTGTGAAAGAGGGGGGAAGAGTTGAATTGTAGTATGGACAGCAGGCTTTGCAAAAGCGGTGACAGAAGGAAGTCCATAGTCACAGGGCTGAGCGAAATAGTGCCAGTGCATTGAGGAAGTCCATCCTATGGGCATCTTCGGTAAGTAAGCTATCAAACTTCTAGATGGATATGCTTATTAGGAGTGGGATAGAACTTATGGAAATTCAACATAGAAATACAAATTTACTTTTAGTTTTTGACCTTAGATACCCTTTAATAACTTGATATAAACCAATCAGCCATAACATTATGATCACCCGCTTAATATTGAGTAGGTCCCCCTTTTGCTGCCAAAACAGCCCTGACCCGTTGAGGCATGGACTCCCCTAGACCTCTGGAGGTATGCTGTGGTATTTGGCACCAAGCAATCAGTAGAAGATCCTATAGGTCCTGTAAGTTGCGAGGTGGGGCCTCCATGGATGGGTCTTGTTTTTCCAGCACATCCCACAGATGATGGATTGGATTGAGATCTGGAGAATTTGGAGGCCAAATCAACACCTCCAACTCGTTGTGTTGTTCCTCAAACCATTCATGAACAATTTTTGCAGTGCGGCAGGGCGCATTATCCTGTTGAAAGAGGCCACTGCCATCAGGGAATACCGTTTCCATGAAGGGGTGTACTTGGTCAGCAAGAATCTTTAGATAGGTAGTACGTGTCAAAGTAACGTCCACATGAATGGCAGGACCGGAGGTTTCCCAGCAGAACATTTCCCAAAGCATCACACTGCCGCCACAGACTTGCCTTCTTTCCATAGTGCATCCTGGTGTCATCTCTAGGTAAGTGACGCACACGCACCCGGCAATCCACATGATGTAAAAGAAAACATGATGTATCAAACCAGGCCACCTTCTTCCATTGCTCCGTGGTCCAGTTCTGATGCTCACGTGCCTATTGTAGGTGCTTTTGGCAGTGGACACGGGTCAGCATGGGCACCTTAACTGGCTTGAGGCTACACAGCAAACTGCAATGCACTGTGTGTTCAGTCACCTTTCTATCAGAACCAGAATTTACATTTTCAGCAATGTGAGCTACATTAGCTCTTCTATTGGATTGGAATACATGGGCCAGCCTTCATTCTCCCTGTGCATCATTGAGCCTTGGCCTCCCATGATCCTGTCACTGGTTGACCAGTTTTCCTTCCTTGGACCACTTTTGGTCGGTCCTCAACACTGCAGACCGGGAACATCCCACATGAGCTGCAGTTTTCTAGACATCACAATTTGGTCTTTGTCAAAGTCACTCAGATCCTTACACTTGTCCATTTTTTCTGCTTCCAACACAACTTCAGGAACAAAATGTCCACTTGCTGCCTAATATATCCCCCCCCCACACTTCCAGGTGCCATTGTAATATATCCCCCC
>NW_017306724.1:71023-72987 GCF_000935625.1 Nanorana parkeri
CTCCACTTCCAGGTACCATTCAATGTTATTCACTTTACCTGTCAGTGGTCAGAATGTTATGGCTGATCAGTGTAAAGTTTAGATATTATCCTAACATTACAACTCATCAGTCTGCTGCTGTTTCACCATTGTCCAATCACAGGGGTGGGAAGGTGACCTCACTCGACTGCTTAATTGCAGCCCAGAAAAGTCAGGTCACAAGGCTGTCCTTTTGCCTGGCAGAACAGAACTGGATGGACAAAATTACAGATTCATTGACAGATAAAATACTCATAAGTTTTTTTTCTACTTAGTATTTAGCTGTTTGCCAGGAATTCAGCTTGATTTAGAGTTCTGCTTACAGGAGGAATGCTGTAGTTTCTGTTTGGGCATGTACCTTTAAATCCTGACATTAGTGCCTTCCATTATATAATAGGACAAGGTTATATAAATAGCATTCTCAGTGTATGTACACGGATGGAGAATCTCCCAGCTAACGCCGTTTCCCATCCATCGGCTGCTCCGCGTCTTCATAGCCCACTAGCTCAGTGCTCTGTTGCTCTACGGTAATGTTCTCTGACGTATTGTCTGCCTCCGTCCTTTCCAAGGTGCGCGCCTTATGTAACATCAATGGATCAAGTGACATTTAAAGTGCACCTGTCACTGCGAATTAACATGAAGCAGTTTGTGATGGAAAACAAAAGACTAAGAAGATGTGGAGCTTAGATTGCTCTGTAAAGGGAGTAAATACCATGTCGTAACGGGGCTCATTCAACATAGTCCATTTCATAGGAACTGTCTATACTTCATTCAGTCATAAACCAGTGTCAGATCTTCTCTGGAAAATGGCAAAGTCCGGGATTGATAGATAGATAGATAGATAGATAGATAGATAGATAGATAGATAGATAGATAGATAGACTGGATCCTCCATCATGTCACAGTTTATGCTCTCTGTGTAATGTGTATGAAGTAGATATATAGATAGATAGACGGGATCCTCCATCATGTCACGTTTTCTGCCCTCGGTATAATGTGTGAAGTAAATATACAGTATAGATAGAGATAGATAGACTGGATCCTTGCCCTTATGTCACATTTTCTGCCCTCGGTGTAATGTGTATGAAGTAGATATATATATAGATAGATAGATAGATAGATAGATAGATAGATAGATAGATAGATAGACTGGATCCTCCATCATGTCACGTTTTCTGCCCTCGGTGTAATGTGTGAAGTAGCTCTACAAGTATTGACAATCAGCAGAAGCCGAGTCTGCGGCCCGCACGTGAAATGTTGATGTCTGGGTCCCGGTTGGCAGCTTCGGGAGTCGCTGGAGCGTCCACAATCGGCTTCAGCCAGACACAACTGCTGTCTGGCACTGTGGATGTGAGAAGAGGGCCGACACCTCCGAGCCGCTTTCACGGCACTGTGGAGCGTTCGGCCATTAACCCTCTCTTCCCCGGGGAGGGTTCCTCAGCCATCGAGACCAGAAACATGACATGCATGCTTTAATATGACTTCAACCCTTTTCCAGGACACAGAGGCTTTATAACCGTTATCAGTTATTCTGGCCAGAATGTTTTTTTACAACTCTGCTACAAAGTGTTGTAAGAAACTTTTCCTCTTCTCTTCTGGGGTAAGGAGCAGAGGGAAACACAGCCAAGGGAACTTGATTATATTTACCTGTGTTCCTGAAAGGAAGTCTACAAAAACCTACCTGTTGGTGAAGCCTGAAGACTGGTACACTTTAAAGCCAAACTCCAGGATAAGTAAATATTGCCCTCATACAAGAGTCATGTGACTTCTTCCTGGAATCTTGGTGAGCTTTGTGTATTTCTTCCAGATCTGTGCAGTAATCCAATGTGAAGCTTGGAGCTTCCTGTAATAAAGACCGGTCTCTCTCAATGCTGTAAAAGCCGGGTCACAGCATTGTTGAAGTGCGCAGGAACATTCACATTTACAATACCTCCCACCCCCCCCCC
>NW_017306724.1:73379-79751 GCF_000935625.1 Nanorana parkeri
TTTCCCATTTTAAAACCCCCCCCCCCCCCCCCAGGCCCCCCAATGCTATTGTATTTACCTAAGGGGTGAACATGTAGCACTGGCAAGCAAATCCTCCAAAAATTCTAATAAAACTGGATAACACCTGTACAATCCTCTGTGCCGCAGACAATGAGGCCGATGCATTTTATTGAGGGGAGTAACACTTTATTAGTGAAACAGGTACATTCACATCAACATTCAAAATAAATATTATTTTAAAGACATTGCACTGACAGTTTCCTGTCTTATTCATGCATTTAGCGTTTGGACATCCCTGCCAGCGCTCGTGATTCTCTCGGATAGAATTCAGCCACCATGGCCTCTGGAATACGCTTGAGAAGCTCCTTGGGGAAGATTCGTAGCAGCTGCCACCCAATGTCCAGAGACTCAAAGATGGTCCGATTCTCATACGCTCCTGGAGGTAGAAAACATGAGCAGGAATTATTATCTGACTAACTTGTGTGAGAAAAAGCTCATCAACCAATCAGATTTAATTTATTAATCTGCTCACTGAGACAGAATAACCACACCGGTTATAGTGAGAAGGGACTGAAGGGATCAAAAAGCCTTTTAACCACATCAGTGTGTAGCACAGTAAAGGGACAGAAGGTATTCACATGTCTCATTCCATTACATATCCCAAAAATAAGAGGATTAATCCTAATTTTAGGACAGTGGGCGGAGCCATGTAAATAATTGCTTTGCATTCCATTGGCCAAACCGCTGGTGTATAGTGAAAATATAGCCTAATATCATGGAACTATTTATTCCCAACTGCATACAGAAGTTTCAGGTATTTTGATCATCAGTGCAGTGTACAGAAACCATGACTTCCATGGAGTAGGGTTTGGAACCTAATGGGACAGTACAACCATATAGGTTATGGTGAGAAGGGACTCAAGAAATCAAAAAGCTCTCTAACCATATCAGTGCTTGGATACCATCACTTCCATGGAGTAGGGCTTAGAACCCAATGGGACAGTACAACCATACGGGTTATGGTGGGAAGGGACTAAAGGAATCAAAAAGCCCTCCAACCATATCAGTGCTTGGGAACCATCACTTCTGTGGAGTAGGGCTTGAGACCCAATGAGACAATACAACCATACAGGTTATGGTGAAGGTTATGGTGAAGGAAATAAAAGGTCCTCCAGGTGAATCAGTATAGTCTAGCATTGTGAAGCCTTCTTAGAACAGTCTGTCAAGGTTCTCATTCATCCAGGTCATGGTATATCCGTAGCAAATAAATCAAGGCAACTGGACTTGTTGTATTTTTCTGGCTGACTGGTCATCCGTCTAGCTAGAAAAATACAGCAAGTCCAGTTGCCTTGATTTATTTGCTACAAAAGTGTATTACAAAGTAAGCTGCTGTGGTGCAGAGGCTAATATGAATTGCCCCGTGTTCATATATAATGCATTGGGGAACATGTCATCAATTAATAATAATAATAGTGATCATTTACCTTGAGCAATGAACTGTCTCTCAAACTTCTGCAAGAACTCCAGATACAAGAGGTCATCTGAAGACAGAGCTTCTTCACCCACCACAGCTTTCATGGCCTGGACATCTTTCCCGATGGCATAACAGGCATACTGTTCCAAGAAACAAAGACAAAATTATTCTAAATTATATTTAAATGTAATGACACTAGATTGGAGCGCTCCGATTTGTAGCATTTTTATGAAAAATGAACAGTTTTGAAGAGGCATCTCACTTGGACACATGTATGAGTTGGCGTTCCTACTACTAGATGACATGAATATCAGTTTAGGTAGAGCAGACCAACCTATAGCCACTCAGTGTCCGCCACCCCTCCCTGCCAATCCCAAAACTGGCTTCCACTCACCCAATGACTTCATAAAACAGGATAGTGTTGGGAGTACAAGGGATCAGTCTCCACTGGCTTCCACTCGCTCAATGACTTCATAAGACAGGATAGTGATGGGAGCAGTCTTGTCTGGCTTTCACTTGGACCAATGATATTAATAAGACGGGATAGCGATGGGAACAAATGGAAGTAGTCTCCACTGGCTTCCACTCGCCCCAATGACTTCATAAGACAGGATAGTGATGGGAGCAGTCTTGTCTGGCTTTCACTTGGACCAATGATATTAATAAGACGGGATAGCGATGGGAACAAATGGAAGTAGTCTGCACTGGCTTCCACTCACCCAAATTACTTCATAAGACAGGATAGTGATGGGAGCAGTCTTGACTGGCTTCGCATTGACCAATGACTTTGTAAGACAGGATAGTGATGGGAGCACATGGGAGCAGTCTCCGATGGTTTTCAATTGCCCAACAAATAAAATTCCAAATACTGTCAATATACAAAGCCATCTACAACTGTGCACTGAGCTATTTCACCAACCTCATCTCAAAATATCCCCCAAACCATCCTCTTCACTCCATCCAAGACCTCCTGCTCTCTAGTTCCCTCGTCACCTCCTCCCATGCTCGTCTTCATGACATCTCCAGAGCCTCTCCCATCCCCTGGAACTCCCTGCCCCAACCTGTCTGGCTGTCTCACACTCTCTCTCTGCCTTTATGTACACAATGTAGACTGTTTTGCTGTTGTCTGGCAGATATGGCACCTGAGCCAAGGATGAACGTACCAATTGGTTAGAAACATCACCGTGATCTTTTCGTGTCATGCCTTCTCCAATGGCAGACTTCATAAGACGGGATAGTGATGGGAGCACATTGATTGGTGGGTAGATCTTGGGAAAACAAAGATATAAGATATAAAACAATGTTTATTTGGTTGCAATTGTAATACAGTATATCCCCCCCCACTTCCTGGTGTCATTGTAATATATCCCCCCCACTTCCAGGTGTCATTGTAATATATCCCCCCACTTCCAGCTAGTGTTATTCCCTACACCTCTCGGTGGTCGTAATGTTATGGCTGATCGGTGAAGATGCAACAAGCGCCCAGTGAAAGAACATTCCCAGGGAGATGAAATACAGATCGCAGATATAGAGAATGTTAGAGAGGGAATTGCACACCAACCTGTCTGTTATGAAGCTGTCTGTCAACGTAGATCTGCCCTTCAGTAATGAACCCAGTTAAGTCAGGAATGGGGTGAGTGATATCTGCAAAAAGGTAAAAAGCAATAAATAAGATATTGGGACTATTATGGGATCGGATTGTTGTTTTGTGTGTTACAAATTAGGCATGGAATTTTTTTGCTGCAGGAATTTTAGGCGTCAGATAAATGAATTCATGATAAACACTTGAAAATCTGGCATGAATAATATCATAATGCTAATAATAAAGAATAATGCTGTTAAATGTTTTAATAAAAAAATTAATTTTGGAATCCTGAAAGCTTAAAACCAACCTACCTTTGATATCAACACTTACTGAACCCCCAAAAAGAATATCATAACCCCCAAAAGGATATAATTTTAGGTAAGCCTAACGGTTACCTCTACACCAAACATAACCCAAACCGTACTTAAACCTAACCATTAAAGCGTAACCTCCACCCTTGGGGGAATATTTATAAAGTGGATCTGACATTTACTGAACATTCACTGCCTGGTACATTCTTCACTGACACATTTCACCCAACACCGGGCTTGTCTACAATCTAGCTTTCACTACTATTATGCCCAGTGTTGGGTGAAATGCATCAAAGAAGGAGGTACCAGGCGGGGCTTCTTGAAGTTTGTAATGGAATAATAAAGTCTTACAAACGCTGGACGTTCCGCTGCGCTGCTTAACCTAAACCTAGCCCTTAACCCTATTATCATTACAGAAAGGAATAGCACACCAAATATTGTAGTGATATGCAGGGCCGGATCTCCCACAAGGCCAACCGAGGCCCGGCCTCGGTGCAGCAGGGGTATGGAATTCCTATCTCCCGATGCCCTGGACATGCAGTTCTGGTCACCAGGCGCGTAGTTGTTTTCTACATCTAGCTCTGCTTTGGGCAAGCAGGGCTAAATGTACAGCGGGAAAGCCGGCCCCTTTTTTTTAGTACAAGTGATCTTGGCGATGTTGCCGAGATCACTTGTATGCAGCCTGCAGGTCTGCCTTTCTCCACGGGGGAAAGGGGGGGTTGGCGGGTAGGGCGCATTCAGGAACCTGGCCTTGGGGCAACAGAGAGAGTAAATCCGGCCCTGGTAAATTGGCCATAATAATGTAACTGCTACTATTTTTAACAAAATTGAAATTTTGCATTCGAAATTTAATGCGCCAGAAGAACCATGTCCGGACTTTGGTGCCAGGAACTGCTGGTTCCCGCCTAGTTTGTACTTGTAATCAGATCCTTATAATGAGCAGGGAAAGTCAGACCGTAAGAAATGGTTTGGCAGGGAAGGTTGGTCAGGACGCAGAAACTCACCATCATTGGGCATAGTCAGGATGGGGATTTGTGTGATGGAGCCGTTCCTGCCCTCCACTCTGCCGGCTCTCTCATAGATGGTGGCCAAATCTGTGTACATGTACCCGGGGAACCCTCTTCTGCCAGGCACCTCTTCTCGGGCTGCTGATACCTGCGAGACCAAACACCAACAATGCAATTAGGATACATGTACCCACCGTACTGATAAGTCGTGATCGACCCAAAATTTCCAGTCTGTGTTCATAAATGGGCCCACCTGCCATGATCGTAATAAGTGAATTCCTCCCGACTGAATCATTCACCTACTTAATGCTAAACTCAAATATAAACATTGCTTTCTGGGGCCTTGTTGGGAACATTTCCACTCATTTCCCTTCATGGGAAATGTTGTCACCAGGACAGCAACTGAAGGTGCATCTCAAAGGAGGACATAAATGGCAAAAAGAGGAGAACTGACTGGAGTTCTAACTCTGATGTGTTTTTATTGCTGCCTGTGTTCCCATTGCTTATTTTTCTTTCCAGCAGTCCTGCATTGTACGTGAGGACAGTGAGGGACCATCCACATTTCAGAGGATGGTACAGAGTAGGAGAGCATGGGCTGCCGGGGTAGCGAGACATAAGGTAAGCATTTGTACTTATTTCTTGCCCCCCTAGACAAATGAGCATTCCAGCAATGCAGATTGGAGGGGGGGCACTAAATGGGTAAACTTAATAACTTGTAGATGGGCTTTAATATGGCTGCAGAACATAGTAGAAGTGATAGATACTAATCTCCAGTGAGGAGATCCTGCCTCTGGTGTCCTTGAGCTTTACATGAGTCTGGATTTGTATTTATCTTCAAGAGTATCAATGCATGGAGAGAGAAAAACTATTTTGGGTGGATTTGGCCTGAAAATAAGAAAAAACAAAATGGCTCTGTAGCTGGGGGCTTTGTTACCTCTCGCAGGGCTTCAGCATAGGAGCTCATGTCTGTCAGAATCACCAAGACGTGTTTCTCACACTGATAGGCCAGGTACTCGGCTTCCGTGAGTGCCAGACGCGGGGTGATAATCCTCTCGATTCTGACAGAACAGAACAGAGCTTTGTTATCACAATTATATCTATAGATCATTGTTATCTATATGCCTCACACATACCTTTTATATACATCAATGTGACTGATACAGGTGTACACTCAACAGCAGATTGTATTTATTCAGGTTTCACCAATGGTGCTTGAAAGCTTCTCCAAGTGAAGGACTAAGGGCCCCTCATTATGCTCATTATTCACTTTTTTTTTTTTATTTCAGTGAAACGTGCAATAATGAGGCAATAATGAGGC
Source organism: Nanorana parkeri (assembly GCF_000935625.1). Classification (NCBI taxonomy): domain Eukaryota; kingdom Metazoa; phylum Chordata; class Amphibia; order Anura; family Dicroglossidae; genus Nanorana; species Nanorana parkeri. Next base: position 79,075 of record NW_017306724.1, read on the forward strand.
TAAAAGGACCTTCCATAACCAGCAGGAGCCATTAAAGGTCCATTGTACCATTGAAAACCACCAAAAATCACTTTTCATTTTGCCTTCCCTATCAATTCAAATGCATTTTGTCAAAACGTCAACATGTTGCTGAAATCTCAGAATTTTAGACAAAGTTATGGGGAAGTGAAAACTCTCATTTACGCTCATCTCATCTTAATCTTCAGTAAATGGAAGTTTTAAATGGTGTTGGGAGTGTTTCATAGTGTTTTCATACATTTATGAGGAGCATTGCCTGAGTTCACTCTACTGGTATGATTACAAGATAGAAAGAGGACATTCATTTGGAAAGAGATGTCACATGTAGGCAAATTTTTTGTTTGTAACATAGGACACTTTATACCCTACATATATGCTGTCTGCTGATGTCTTGCTTTATATATATACATACATATGTTGGAAGGCTAATTCATTAGCCTGTATTTGTGGGAGGAGTCGTTGCCTTCCAAGCATATAAAGCTGGCAGGGGGTTTCACTTGCCTATGACGATCAGGATTCAGGCATACCCTCCCTCCCATTTTCATTTCATTTTATTACAGGGAATGCCTCCTTATTTGGCATTTCTGTCCACTGGATCATGGCACACCACAGGTCAGTATCAGATTCTTGTTATTCAATTATCAGGAGTACGGTAGATC
>NW_017306724.1:79797-81949 GCF_000935625.1 Nanorana parkeri
CTGATCTGAAATATGGGAATTACCTGAATGTGAACTGACCTCTTTCATGCAGTGAGGTTTGTGATTTCAGAATTACAGATATACAGTATATCCGGTACATTGGGTGTCAGCACCAACCAACACCTGGCTTGGGGCTACTGGTGCCGAACCCAGGTGTTTAAAAAGGGTTACAATACACCCCCTGACACTTGAAACTGAACACTTATTCCTCACACCTAAAGTAGAACCGTGGTCAGCTTATGGCCTTTAACATTTTTAAACACTCTTAACAAGCAGTTCACAAACTTAAACACAAGCCCTCACTGACCTCTGCAACTGCAGGCAGATGAGCAATTTATCCTCAACATTTTTAACAAAAACACTTTCACTTTAATATTCTCTCAGTGGATCATTCTGTTCCCCCACCAGCAGTGACTTGGTAGCCTGTCAGCCTTCTAGTCTTTAATGCAGCTTTTTTCAACATTTTTAACAAAGTGGAAACCTTGTAATAACTTTCATGTGTCATGGAACCTCTGCTAATAATTATTATATCAACACCTTGACCAGAACTATTTTCAATATTAATAATGAAATTAGATACTCTTATACTGGTGGTCAGTGAAAAAGGGCCCCTTAAAATGGTGGTTAATGGAGCAAGGACCCCTTACATTAGTGGATAGTGGGGAGAATGCTCCTTAGATTGGTGGCCAGTGGGAAGAATATTCCTCACATTGGTGGTCAATGGGATGATTGCTGCATACAGTATTTGGCAGCGGGAAAAGTGCTCCTTACATTGGTAGTCAAATTGAAGAATGCTGCCTACAGTAATGGTCAGTGAAAGGTATACTTCTAAAGTAATGATCAGTGTGAGGAATGCCCCCCATTACAGGTAGCTAAACATGATTTGTATCAGTGATCACGTATCCTAGAAGCAAAAATTGCCCTGGCAACCTTTAAAGGAACCCTGTTTGAGACAGATTGCTCTAATGTAAACACAAGTAGAACTGTGGCCAAGCTATCTACTGTACAGTATATGTTCTTAACAAGAAGGGAAAGAGGAGAAAGCAGAGTTCGGAGATCCAACTTGAAGAACTTCACTGCTTCTGTTGTGGATTATAAGGATGAATTGCTTTACAGTGCCTGCAGCTTGTTAAGAATATATACTGTACAGTAGATAATTAAATCTCCATAGCTTGGCCACAGTTCTACTTAAAGCTTCTCTTATTCAGGACTGTGGTGTTTCATTTATGGCATTGTGGTCTCCTGGGAAGGAAAATGGGGCTTTTAAAACCTATGTTTTTTTTTTATAACTGCCCAAAAGCTTATGGGACCTGTTAGTTTAAAGCACAACCTCAGTGTGAAAAAATGCTTCACCATTTCCATGTACTTACGTTGGGTCGTTGGCCAGATTCAGAAAGAGGCACACATTGTCCATAGAGCCGTTCTCCTCAAAGTCTGATTTAAAGAACCTGGCAGTCTCCATATTGACCTGTCATGAGACAAGATTGCTGACATTCAGTTCAGTCCTGGTTCACATGGTCTCTATAAAACAAATCTAGGCAGTGACACTGGTGTCCTCCTATCCTGTTCTCTATAGATTTTAGCATGTAGAGTGAGTTGTGATAGTGAATAGTTATATAAAAAAAATTATTTGCAGTCACTTTGTCTTGACCATGTATATGACCACCACATAATGTCTATTATCTTTAGTGACCGAGTAACATAGGTACATAGAAGAAAAAGACTAAGGGAGTTATTCACAAAGCTGCCGGAGGCAGCCGAGTGAATAACCCAGCCGAAATGAAGTGCTCAGTTCAGCTGATTTCAGAAGTAGTGAAGAAGGACTTCAACTCAACCGATCCCACATCTGAATCGACTGAGCCGAAGCTCCGGCAGCTCACTCGTTGTCCTTCTCCTCTATTTACATAGAGGCCGAACAGCAGTGAATGAATAGCAATTCAATGAAAAGAGTAAAAAAAAATATGTTGAAAAAATATTTTTTAAAACGTATATGTAAATACGGTAAAAAAAAGGAAAAACATTTTAAAAAAGAAATGTAAAAAAGAAAACAATTGGGCGGAGCTTGCAGTGACAGCTAACTCCACCCAACTGTTTCCTATTGGCCGGCACCTGCTAGAGTCTTCTAGCAGGTGCCGGCCAATAAATGATGCCA
>NW_017306724.1:82227-87497 GCF_000935625.1 Nanorana parkeri
GATGCCACGGCCGGCTCCGCCCAGTTGCCATTGTTTAATGACAGTTCAGAGTCCCCAGGTCATTTGGGGATGCTGATCTGTCATTGCAACTGGGCGGAGGTAGCCGCTTGCCCCACTTTGGGTCAGTCGAGCCTGAAGCATATTCCTTCGGCTCGTCTGGGCCGCTCGGGAGCCTTCGGCAGCTGTACAGGCTATAGTGAATAGCCCGTATAGTAGCCCTTCGGTTTGACTGAAGCGAAGGGCTCCTGCAACTGAAGCTAGCCGAAGGATCAGCCAAAGCTTCGGCTAATCCTTCGGCTAGCTTTGTGAATAACCCTCTAAGTGATCCATTCAATCAGCCCCTTTTTTTATTTTTTTAATGGGTCCCATAATTGCCCTCAAGGGGAGTCAGGAGAAGGAAGTCAAATCTTACTTACTCGTAATTTTGTAATACTCATACAAACATCCAATAAAAGTTCTGAAGGTGAAAAACATTGTCACTTACACCCATCGCAGCAAAGACAATGGCAAAGTTATCATCATGATAGTCCATCACATCCTTAGACTTCTTCACCAGTCCGGCCTGTCTGCAGATCTGGGCAGCTATCTGTAGGAGGGGGCAGAACATGTGTTCAAACACAACAAAATAATAATATACAAAGAAAAAAGGGAGGTTAAAGATTCCTTCCAACAGCTCATACCTTCCTTTCCTTGCTCACCCAGAGCTCTAGCTTCCCTCCCCATGTGATAGCACTGGACCAATCACCAAGCAGCAGCTTCACCATACCTACGGGTAACGGGCATTACCTTTGGCTCCCAGAGGTTGAACAGAGTGGTGGGGGAGTGAATAAAAGATGAGAAAATGCTGCTGTGGGACTTGGCTTAGAAATAAATCTGTTGCTCTGCCCTGCTTTAAGCTATTGAGCTCTATTAACAACAGGCTTTTTCAGCAAAGCAGTTAAAGTATTGTTGATAAATCTGTGAAAGGGAACTTAAAGCAAATCCCACTTTTTGTTTTGTTTTTTTAATAGCCTGCCCAGATGTTTAAAAAAAAAAAAAGAAGCAGTTCCTGCTGCAATACTTACCTTGTTGCCAACACTGTCACCCGTAGAAACTCCACTTGAGCTCCATCTGGGTTGAATAAAGGCCAGGGTCATTCAACCCACTTTCTGTAAACTCAGGCTGTCATGGGAACATCCCCGGGGATGACACTCCCAGCGACCTGGACTAAGAGTACAATATTGCAGACAGATAGGCTGACATCATAACATCAGTACGTCGCTCTTCAATAGTGAAGCCCACCCAATGCCACCACAGGGAGAAGAGAAAGAAGACCCAAATACATCACGTGACTGACCATAAGACCAAGGAAAATAGTATGTTGGTACTGTATTTTTAAAACAAAAAACAGCTCCAGGGAGAGAACATTTTCTAAAAGCTGATGTTCTGTTATTAAAGTTTACTTTATAAAAAAGGAAATGCACACAAATCACTTTGCATTGCCTTAATGATCTAAGATATGGACCCCCTCAGTATAATCCTCCACCTGTTCTTGGGTCAGGGTGTCACAACTGGTAAGGACTGACATGGTGCACCATACTCTGAGTTCTAGAATACATAGGTGACTCCATGCTGCATTCTTGACATACTAAGCCTCTTATGTGACTGTCAATGACACTTCAATAACTTACTTGCCATATCAGATACCTTTGTTACACAGAGTTGCTGCTGGTCCTATTAGCTATATAGAATCCAGTCCCAGCGCAGTGAATCAATTTTCGACACTTCAATAACATTACCTCATTGTGGGGGAGACCCGCTGCAGAGAAGATTGGAATTTTTTGCCCTCGGGCAATGCTGTTCATGACATCTATGGGCGAGATTCCAGTCTGGATCATTTCCTCGGGGTAGGTCCGTCCAAACGGGTTAATTGGTTGTCCTTGGGTATTATGGAATAAAATGAGATATGAATTCTACCAAATACATTCTGTAAAGGACAACAGTAACAAATAGGCAGTATGGGACAACCCGCCTAATGCTGATAATGCAGTTTTAGGAGTCCCTAACCTTATAAATCTTATGCATTTCTGAGACTCCGAAGTAGAGAGTCTACTCGGATCCTGTGCGGCCCCGAAAGTGCTTGTTATTTTGAGTGACATCTATTAATAAATGGTTTTGCACTGACTTATGAGCTTCTGTCGTGCTGGTGTGCTGGTGACATCCACATTTTAATCCGAAGTAGAGAGTTCTCAGCTTGGCTACCTGCTTTAGGTATTACAACAAGCCAGATATATAGATACCCAAATATCTGCAAATTTTGCCCAGGCGGTGTCATGCTATCTTTGAGAACCCACACCATAGGGTACCTGCTATTACTTTTGCTTTCCAAGAAACCCTTCTCTTGTGTACGTCCCTGGAACTAGTTTTACTTTGGTATGCCCATGTCCCGTAACAGTGCCTCACTGGCTAAAACTCCCATTGGATAGGGAGGATGGTGGGTAGGTGAGCCAGTTTTAGCCTTAAAACCAGGAAAATTAGCAAAGTGAAACCAGATTCAGAGAAGAGTGCAGAATAAAGGGGTTTTAGCTAATACAGATAACTGAAGACATCTTATAATGACTGCTCTTCGGTAGAACTTAGTGGCGTTACTATAGCCATAGCAGCCCATGATGCTGCTATGGAGCCTGGAGGTGGAAGGGGGCCACATTACGTTGTTGAGGCAAATTGAACATAGAAGATGTAAAGATAATACAGTACTATATAATTAAGGGTTGGAGTGGTTCGTGGTTCAGTTGTAGACAACTCTAATCCCCTGTAAAGTCTACAGTGTAAAGACAACTTCAGATGCACAAGATCCCAAGTCTTTGGGATCTTGGCATTGTTACTCACAGCTCAGAGAGAGGTCATCAAGGAGGCCCCATCACATTTTTCCCATGGGGCCACGTGATCTTAAAAGACCTAATACTTGTAAGTTTTAGACTGGTGACAGATTCACTGTAAGCCATTTAAATTCACTTGGGCCAATAACCAACACTTTGTAAATGCCCGTGCACAGGCCCCCAAAGCTCCCTAACCTCTGACCTCTGATACCCATTGTTTACTTTACTTTCTGAATAAAGGTCAGAAAGAGCATGGCTGGGAGAGTGAACTAGTGAGAGGCCAAAGGACCAATGTACCAACATAAATATATTACCCATTGAAAGGGGTTGTAGAGACAGATTTTGGTGGATCTCCCTCCTAACTAATGAAGTCCTGCACAATACCTGCCCAGGGCCAGGAGTTCATGTTACATGGCCACTCTTACTTTTTTCCCTTTGTGCGAGTGGTAATCTATTTAGGAAGCCACACTGTGTTCTGTATTTTGCCCCCATGTTGTCCAAAACACAGAGACAATTTATCTCACCGTTGATATCTAAGAAGTCCTCAGCCATCACAGTTGGACCCTTATCGATGGGTTTTCCGGAACCATTAAACACGCGGCCTGCACCAGATAATAGAAAGGTTTCGTTATAATAAGTCCACTTTTCTGTTTCTCACGTCTACGCCGATTCCACCTGTTATTAGAAATTCACAGACGACGAGGGAAAAAAACATGATTTTTTTTTTACAGTATACTTCGCACCGCGGAATTACTGCCCCTGTGTCTTCCAGGGGATTTTGTGATGATTTCTTGTGCAATCTGTAAACACCAGTGACGGAGAAGACACCGGAACAAATGTTTTTCTCAGGTTTCTTGATGCCCTGACAATGGTGACCTGCAAATACAGCGACTCTGACATGGACAGAGAATCTTACAAATACATTTCTCCTGGATGTAAGATTTCCTTTGTTTTTGTATCATGCTAGGAGATGTCTTACAGATGTAATACGCTGTATTACTCTTAGATTGCACTCGTCTATTGTTCCTGATCTTACTGATTGAGGTTAATAACATTTACCTTTAAAAATACTGGAACTAGTCAGCAGATAACAAAGCTCTATAAGGGACTATGTCAACGGGCTTTAGGTCTATATTGATAGGCTAATTCGGCTTGCTTTTCTAGTGCATTTCCCTTGCTTTTAGCATCAGTTTGATCTCAACTGAGATAATTCCGAGTATGATGACCTCCTTATCTACAGGTGACCTTCTCCTAACCTGCAGTATAACTCCTGATCTGCAGGTGACCTTCTCCTGACCTGCAGGTAGCCTCATCCTGAACTGCAATTGATCTCCTCTTGACCTGCAGTAGACCTCCTCCTTACCCACAGTTGACCTCCTCCTGACCCCCCAGTTGGCCTCCTCCTGACCCCCCAGTTGACCTCCTGACCTGCAGTTGGCCTTCTCCTGACCTGCTGTTGACCTCCTCCTGATCTGCAATTGGCCTCCTTCTGACCTGCAGTTGACCTTCTCCTTACTTGCAATTGACCTCCTCCTGATTTGCAGTTGAACTGCAATTTCCGTTCATCTAATCAGCATAAACCTTCATAAAGCTGCTTTAGAATTCCCATTGACTTGTATGGGTAGAGAAGTAGTTCTGGTGTGAATAAAAACCTGTTGGCAGAGACCCTAAGTGCTCCTTTACAGCGGCATAAAATGGCAACAACAGAGATAAAGAAGCCACTTGACACCAAAAGACAGACATACATTGGCTGTGTCCTGACACCACCATCAAATGTTGGATGCGGAGCAGAGATTGCCATTCACACATGTACTTCAATAAAATACCAAATGGTAAGAGCTTAGTTTATCAGCAGCAAGGAAGATTAACAACGAGTGGGCAATTGTACTATTCCCTGTACACAAAGCCAGCTCCAGGAAGACATGGTTCGATGAGTTTGGTGTAGAGGAACTAGAGTAGTCTCCACAGAGTCCTGACCTCAACCCTACTGAACACCATTGGGATGAACTAGAAGGCCAATTTGGAGCCAGATCCCCATCAGTATTTGACCTCACAAATGATCGTTTAGCTAAGTAGGCACAAATTCCCAAATTCCCACAGACACACTCCAAAATTGTGTGGAAATTCTCCCCGGAAGTGTGGAGGCTGTTATGGCCACAAGACGATTGGGGGGGGGGGGGAACTCCATATTAATGCCCGTGGTTCTGGAGCTCATATAAGAGTGATGGTCAGATGTCCACACACTTTTGGCCATATAGTTGAAATATAACTTAACCTTGTTTTAAACTTAGCAGACCTTGTGCTGCCCCTAATTTTGCAAATGTATTAAATTTTATTCCTGCGTTGACTGGCCGGCATGAGATTGGAATCATTTTTACAAACAGCTTCTGTAACACTGGCTGCATAACACGT
>NW_017306724.1:87521-114379 GCF_000935625.1 Nanorana parkeri
TACACTCTGGACCACCCCATATTAGGAGAGCGTAAAGTGGGCCTGAACTCAAAAAGGGAAGAGTTAGTATATCATAGGGGACATCTAGAAAGGTTATGTGTGTCTAAGAGGGTTATTCACGAAGGAGCCGAAAGGATCTAGCTGTAGTTTCGGCTGATCCTTCCGTTCAGCCGACCCGAAGGGCTGCTGTACAGGCTATTCACAATAGCCCGTACAGCAGCTGAGCGGCTCAGCCGACCCGAACGTCTGCCGACAGAATAAAGATTCTGACAGGTGCCGGCCAAATGTAAACAGTTGGGCGGAGCTAGTGGTGATGTTTATATTTTGCCGGCATCTGTCAGAATCTTCATTCTGTCGGCGGGCTTTTTTTAATTTAGAGGAGTCGTCGTTGACAAAGCTGGACATCGTGATCGCCCCGTGGATTTGGTTGTCGGATTAATTATTTTTTTTATTAATAAAGGAATTGTCAACTATTTGTTTTTTTATTCAATTTAAGGATTTTTTCCAAAAGTCTGGTCTTTTTATTTACATTTGTATTGAACACTTTAGTGAATGCGTAGGCGTGCAAGTACCCCTTACTCTTTCACAAGGGGGTCCGCATCTGGGTGCTCCTTTACTAAAGGAGTACCCCCGATGCAAATAAGCCGCCCTGCACACCGACCCCCACAACCAACGCACCAGGGCTTGTGGGGAAGAGGCCCTTGTCCCCATCGGCACTGGGACAAGGTGCTTTCCTGCCCTGCCAGGCCTGTGCTCAGATTAAGGGTCTGGTTGGGAATTTTAGGGGGGAACTGACGTTTCTCCCCCCCCCCCCCCATTTTGGGGATGGGGTTCCTCCTTAAAATTCCTACCAGACCTAAAGGGCCTGGTATGACTTTTAGGGGGGACCCCACACCTTTCTTCCTTTTAAATAGGGGTACCTCCTAACATTCTTACCAGACCCAAAGGGTCTGGTATGGATCAGGAGGGGGACCCCACTCTGTTTTTTCTCTTTTTTTTACATTTTTTATGAATTTTTTACATTTGTTTTTATTTTTTTTACATTTTAAAAAATTATTTTTTATCTTTTTTTTTTTCTTTTGTTTACATTTTTTTATATTCTGCTCGCTACCTTGGAGATACTGAGAAGAATAGCCAAATGCCTCTCGGCGGCTTTTCGGCTATTCACTCACTGCCGTTCGGCTCCTATGAGAATAGGGGCGAATGGCAGCGAGTGAACTGCCGCAGCTTCGGCTCAGCCAATCCAGATGTTGGATCAGCAGGTGTTGGATCAGTCCTTCTGTACTTCGGCTCAGCTCTATAAGCATACCTTCTATACCTTTTGTCTGGAATTCCTCCTTATGAGGATGCCTAGGCATTCCTATGCCTGCAGCCTCATAGCTGTATACCGGTAGTGTGAGATGCAAGGCACTGCTCCCCCTAATAGCTAGTCTCAGGAGATGTGGAGTGAGATATTGTCATGTCACTTCTGCACTGATCAATGCTTCTTGCTCCCCTTGCTGGGGGCTGTGACATGAGGAAGCAATGCCCTGCCTCCGCAAAGATGGCCGCCTCCACACAGACCTGGTGCAGAACAAGGCATGTTAAGTCCTTAATGGGGAAAAGATCATTGCAGGGAGACCATCGGCAATACTGTTGACTCGTTCTTTGCCCCCTTCCTGCATTTTTTTGGGCACAGCTCCCACTTTAAGACTACAACATGTACATCAAAAGGTGGCCTAATTCATATGGAATCCAGGAGCCTTTCTGTCCAATCCAGGAGCCAGCAGAAATGAAGGACTATGGCTTCCCGCAGCTTGAGAATACCAACATGCTGCAGCCCAACATGGCCAATCATTCTGTGGCTCTTACAGTAAGAGACTCAATCACAGGCACCAGGGCAGGGCTTACTCAGAGGCCAGAAGGACCAATGCCTTGGATGCTGCAGTGGGGTGGCTGTGGACCCGTTTCTCCTGGTGTAATCTGCAGGGTTGGTCTGTCAGTGTGACAGCTGGCTCCTGCACTGTGTATCATAAACACTGACAGTAGCTCCTGTATGAATGAATCCTGCAAACAGCAATTGCGTGCTTCATTCATAAATGAGTGTTTATGAGCAAATCAAAGTGGTGTCCTTTAATCTGCACCTAATGTCAAGCCTAGCACAGCAAATGCATTCTCGTGTCCTCCAACCAGCTGGCTCATCCTTCATGCCACACCCAAAGCATCTGCACCACCCAATCACAAGGCAGGCTTTCTACCACAGAAGCCCCTCCCTCACAGCTGCATGTTATTAAAATGGATGGGAGGACCCTAGCTACCATACCTGGGAACTGGCAGGATCTCGCCAGGCAATTTATTTCCACACTTGGAATTTTGGGGGGGAGTTTTGGGGCAAAAAGTCTCTCTTGGGATGTTTTTTAGAATTGCCCTACTAGTCCCATTTTTATTTTCACACCCTTCAAATTGAACTATTATTTGGTGCATCTTGAAGAAGCAGGTTCCCATGTACCAAGTATTTGGCGCTCCAACAATGGATTCATTGACCCATTGCAGCAAAGCAGCACCAGGCAGCGCAGGTGCAGAATGACCACGGCCTTCAGCCATTCTGAATGAGTGTAGACGGGGGTATATGGCCACAATGGTGGACCCCCTCCCCACCCCCACGCCCTCAGCTAATCTCCATCTCAACCACTTCTTAGGCATTATTGCCTTGCTAGAATGTGCGCGTTCCCAATGCTTCTTGCCAGGGGCGTCTCGAGACCAGGTGTCACCCGGAGCGGAGACCGGGTGACAACCCGCCGTGACGTCATCGTGCAAGCGCAGCCATCTTAGTGACACCTGCCAGCGGCCATCTTAGTGATGGACGCCGGCAGAGAGAGGAGGGGACGTTCACCCGACGGGATGAGGTATGCTGCCGAATCCCCTCCTCTCTCCTGACACTGTCGGGCTCACGGTCCATGACCGAGTGCCCGACTTTTTAGAGGGAGTGACACCAAAATGGCTGTCGGTCATTTTGGTGTCACCCCTCCAATGGTGTCACCCGGGTGCGGGCCGCACCCCCCTTGTGACGCCACTGCTACTTGCAATGGTGCAATGCAGTGCCATTAATTTTGAATGGCACCTCAACACTCCTTGCCGACAGAGGTGTGCTGAGGTACATTGCACTGCCCAAAAAAGTTGCAGGCGCCATTTCTGGCCCCCTTGGGGTCCGTTGCCCGCCCATTCATTTTCCATGGGCAGCGGACATACCGCACAGTGTTACCGCAACACACCCAAGTGGTTAAGCGTGAACCGGGTCTAAACGCTCCCAGTTATGCTAATTGCCCCCCTAAAAGAATGAGCATGATGGTAATCTATGGACTCGGGAGGGCGGCAGCTATACGCACTAGATGAACGTTAGGAAAAAAAATTGACCCCCCCCCCACCCCAGCAGGTTAAATCTAAAATGTTCATGTGTGGCTGGAGCCTTCCTTTCCCTGTGCACAGCTACACGTCTTCAAACAGCGTTGGGGGAAGCAGCGGCGCGGTGAGTCCGGTTTGCGGCGCCCCTGAGCCCGCTCCGGTGACTAATGTCAGGTCCATTTCCCGGCACTCAGGGACAATCAGCGCGATTCTCCTTGTCACTGCTCATAACATTCACATCCCTATCGGGAGGGGAACTCGCTGACCATGAAAGGTCAATAATCTTGTCAGCCACTTCGGCGTTTACGCTACTTCGTGTTATTTGTGCTCCTGCCTCGTGTATCGCCGAGTCCGAGAGGGAAGGAGGACAGACATTTAAAGGGATCAAGGATGAAAAAATATAGATCAAGCCGCCCGGGGCACCTATTCAGCTCCCCCAGGACAACGGTGTCATGGCCCTCCGGGCACGAGACACGGACTCTGAATGAAATGTGATTTAAGGGGGGATGTGCAGAGGTTTTAATTTCTTATGTTTCTTATGTGGACCTTTCAGGAACTTTACAAGTCTGCATGAAAAAATTCCACTTATACAGCAACAATGATAAGATATCTGTGCTTACCATCAAATCCATTCATTGAAATCCATTGCGGGACACAGGAATTCAGATACCATCGGGTTATACTGCCACCTGCAGGTGGATTCTATCTGAATTCCAGTGCCCCTCAATGGATGTGGACACAGGATCTCAGATACCATCGAGTTATACTGCCACCTACAGGAGGACTGTACCTGAATTCCAGTGCCACTCAATGGATGTGGACACAGGATCTCAGATACCATCTGGTTATACTGCCACCTACAGGTGGATTCTATCTGAATTCCAGTGCCACTCAATGGATGTGGACACAGGATCTCAGATACCATCGGGTTATACTGCCACCTACAGGTGGATTCTATCTGAATTCCAGTGCCACTCAATGGATGTGGACACAGGATCTCAGATACCATCGAGTTATACTGCCACCTACAGGAGGACTGTACCTGAATTCTTGTGTCCTTCAGTGGATGGGAAAGACAGCGTAGTCATGTAGCAGGAGATGGTCAGAGTCTACAGACATGTTACAAGAGATGGTAGGAGAGTGTAGATATGATACAGGAGATGTCGCCCTACACCCGTGCTGCATTCAGTGATCTGGTGTATATCAGACGTCATCTGTGACAACGAGGAAAAGATGGGGGAGGGACTTCCCTCAGCTCTGGGTTATAAAATCCCATTCTTCATAGACACAACAGGGCATGAGTCTACAGTTCACCTAGAGCGACCGTGGTCACACCACCACCGCTCACCCCCCCCCCCCCCCCCCCCCCCCCCCCCCCAGCCACAACACCACAAGCCCGAAAAACCCCCCCGCCTGGCCAATCATAAAACAGAGCCTGGGGTCATGTGCATTGTGATTGGCCAGCAGGAGATGGGGGCAGAGATCTGACCACAGCATCAGACTTCTATGAAACCTGCAGCAGGAGCCGGACTTCCACCCACAGGAAGACTCCAATTGCAAATGAAGCCCAAACGTCTTTCTTTTAGCTTTGGATGGAGTCAAGAAGGTTGAGAATCCCTGTCAGGTTTGTATTGCTGTCTGCGTCCCCGTCAGGGAGATTCCCCTCTATATTTGTCCTGGTGACCGTTATGACTGAAACAAAATCACCAAATTTTGAGTTGTCACCAGAACAGGAACAGATGGGAAATCTTCCAATGGGGACACTAGTTTCCAGGAATTTCCTCTCACTTCCTGTTGTGGCTATCGGACAGGAAGTGAAGGGAAATCTCCCCAATGGGACACAGATAGCAAAAAAGCTGGCAGGGGTCATAACCTTCCCTCACTCCATCCAAAACTAAAACTAAAATGTTTTGATCTCAGTTCTGTTCTCAGATTTGCGGAGAGGAGACGGAGGAAGATGGCAGCTGAGCTTACAGCAAAGGGACCTCACAACTTCCTGAACTGCAGTCCCCGTTCACACCTTTGTGTTCTGTAAATGTCTGCAAAACGCACAATGACGCACGCTCACTGAACGTGTCAAAAAAGTGCAACGCACCGGCAGTGTCATGACTTGTTAATGGCACCCCAAACCTGGCTGGGAAAACGCACAACTTTTTCTCATGCCTCGACGCACAATAAACACACACACACACACACACAGGGGCATATCATGTCTACACTCTCTGACCATCTCTTGCAGCATGCCTGCAGTCTCTGACCATCTCTTGCAGCATGCCAGCAGTCTCTGACCATCTCTTGCAGCATGCCTGCAGTCTCTGACCATCTCTTGTAGCATGCATGCAGTCTCTGACCATCTCTTGTAGCATGCATGCAGTCTCTGACCATCTCTTGTTCGCATTTCTGCACTCTCTGACCATCTCTTGCAGCATGCCTGCAGTCTCTGACCATCTCTTGCAGCATGCCTGCAGTCTCTGACCATCTCTTGTAGCATGCCTGCAGTCTCTGACCATCTCTTGCAGCATGCCTGCAGTCTCTGACCATCTCTTGTAGCATGCATGCAGTCTCTGACCATCTCTTGTAGCATGCCTGCAGTCTCTTACAAATTTTTTACAGCATTTCTGCACTCTCTGACCATCTCTTGTAGCATGTTTGCAGTCTCTGACCATCTCCTGCTAAATGTCTACACCCTTTGACCATCTCCTGTTCCATGCCTGCAGTCTCTGACCATTTCCTATCACATGTCTGCATTCTCCGACCATTTCCTAATCCATGGCTGCAGTCTCTGACCATGTCCTGTTACAAGTCTACAGTCTCTGACCATCTTCTGTTCCATGTCTGCAATCTCTGACCATCTCTTGTTCCATGCCTGCAGTCTCTGACCATCTCCCCATCCATGTATGCAATCTCTGACCATCTCCTCTGACCATCTCTTGTTCCATGCCTGCGGTCTCTGACCATCTCCTATTCAATGCCTGCACTCTCTAACCATCACTTGTAGCATGTCCGTAGTCTTTGTTGGATGTGAAAGCAGTCTCTGAAAGCTTTCTGTTGCATTACATCGCCCTGAATGCTATGTGTGGCCCTTTGGTGATATCAGGGGCCACACTTGGGGCCCCCTATATCAGTAGAGCTGACGGCCCTGAATGTCTGTTCCTCAGGACAGTATCCATCCATAGCCTCCTCCCCTGGCCTCTTCTTCAGGACTGACGATTAGCTGTACCGCAGTATGACCACCAGATGGCGCTGCTGCAGAGGAAAGATTCATAAGAGTCTATAGAGTGATGACAGAGGTCAGCTCCCTCCATGACCAGCAGATGGCGCTGTGCCCTCCGCACACTCTGCTGCCTCTTATATAACACCTCGTCTCCCAACTTTATAACTTTATAATGGGCCATCAGAAGACGAAACCAGGAACATTCGCCCCGACTATACCACCAAAACAGGACCCGGCCGCGCCAATGTCACATTCGCCATCAATACCATCCTGGAGAATGTGATAAATATAGACCAGGACTTGTGTGCTTCATAATGACTGCGAATGCGGCTTCATAAATGTGCAGAATCCAACAAAAATCAATACCGAAAAATGAAGAGAGAACTCCACTGCTGCTCTCTCTCCTTGTGCAGGGTGACTGGTCTTGTCTCCGCCCCCTCCTGTAATAAAGACCGCTCACTGCCGCTCTCTCTCCTTGTGCAGGGTGACTGGTCTTGTCTCCGCCCCCTCCTGTAATAAAGACCGGTCACTGTTGCTCTCTCTCCTTGTGCAGGGTGACTGGTCTTGTCTCCGCCCCCTCCTGTAATGAAGGCCACTCACTGCCGCTCTCTCTCCTTGTACAGGGTGACTTGGTCTTGTCTCCGCCCCCTCCTGTAATAAAGACTTCCCACAGCTGTTTTCTCTCCTTGTGCAGGGTGACTGGTCTTGTCTCCGCCCCCTCCTGTAGTTTCCTTAGCAGGCCCCTCCCACAGCTCTGCACATGCTGTGTACAGCCCAGTGATGATGTCACTACTACTTTTCCAAGGTAACATCCAGGTTTGCCCAGGCATTTGGTGGAGTGATATCCTTTGTGGCTATCGGGGGAATTTATTCACATATTATATATTTCAGTGCTCGGAGTCTGATGCACCGTGGCGAGATACTAGTTTCCCCAATGGGGCGCACCGTAGTGCCCAAAGGGTCCACATCCGCCCTAAGTGGGCCCTTGTAAGGGCCCGATGAACTAAGCAGTGCTTTTATACATCAGCAGTTCTTCAGTCCTCATCAGATGCAGATAAAAGGTCCACATCCCTCCCTCTGTTGTCCCTCCTCATCTGCTCGCCCCGACTTCCATATGAGAGCACGGCCCCCGTCATGAATGGGCCAGAAATAAAAAACTGGCGGGTTCTCATTAAGCTCGTACGCTCCGAAATCTCCAACCTAATTAACAGCCTCCCTGCCGGCCTGTAATTCACTTTATTTAAAGACGCCATTAGCGCCCCACAAAGGCAAGTCGTCGTCCCCTTCCCCCCACTTCCTCCCCCCCCCCCGCCACCGAGGGGAGCTGAATGGCTTATTTTTTTATTCATTACAATGTTTTCGGCTAATGTTGTGAAACTAATTAAGGCTCTTTTTTTTTCAGGGGGGGGGGCGGGGGGCGAATGGCGATGGACTGAGGGATAGCAGCATCTGTCCAGGTCTTTCCTCTCCGCGCTGTCCCGGGGTGTCGGGATTCATGGCGGCTTGGCGCACCTGGCAATTCTTCTGCTGAACCCACGGCACAATGGTGGGAGAGTCGCTCGCGCTCGTCGCGCAGTATGGCCGTCAATATCGATAACGGAGCCGGTGTGACCAATTAAAGGATCGCTCCACCCAGGACAGATATTTAGGATGCCGCAGAGGTAAAGCAGACATCAGATATATGTGTCAGTGTTCCCGGGATTTATTATCTCTCACCGAGGTCACATGACTCACCCTGATAATATCTTCATCCGCTTTTCTCTTCAGAAGAACGGCGCCATCTTCATTCAGGCATCACCCAGGGTCACCATCTACTTCCTGGGCTGAGATATCGGCTCAGAGATGACGCATTTATGTAAATCCAGGCAGGGGTGTCTCGAGGTCGAAGGTCGTCATCGCGTGTGTGCGCGACCATCTGATTGATGCACTGCCGGCGGCCATCTTGGTGATAGACGCCGGCAGAGATAGACACTCTCCCGACACTGTCGGGCTCTCGGTCCATGACCGAGTGGCCAACTTTTTAGAAAGGGGGTGACACCAAAATGACTGTCAGTCATTTTGGTGTCACCCCTGCAATGGTGACACACCGGGTGCAGGCCGCACCACCCTTGTGACGCCACTGAATCCTGGTGCCTGTGTCCATGTCTGACACAGATCTTGTGACTGGCTACAAAGTTACAATATACAGTCTGATCACCAGGGAAGAGGAGACTGAGGACATGCTTCCTCCTGCCTGCAGCATACTGATGACATCATTCCAGCCTAGGCAAAGTCACTGGACTGGAGCTCAAGGACAACTTTTTAATGTGAAGATGGTGGAGCTGTTTTGCAAAAAGATACCGTTGCTGTATATTGTTACATGTTAAGAATGTATTCTTGCAGACTTTAAGTCAGGGTCCACACCTTCGCGCTGGGTGGACACGCGTCAATGTGTGCACTTTGATGCACATTCACACGGTGCATCAAAAATGTGTGATGGGGTTGCACACCCCAAATGTGGCTGGAAAATTGTTTGTTTCCCCCCCCCCAAAGAAGTCTATTTATAAACAATATGCAGAGCCATTCACCCCGTGAATCTCTCTGATCATTCGTGGTGTGTGAATAGAGGCAAAAAAAAAAATCACTGTTTTTAGTATGTTTTCTTTTCAGGCTGAATGTAATATAATACCGCGTTATGACCTCTAGATGGATCTGAGGAGCATGGGAAGTATTTCTTATGTTCCTCAGCTCCGTCTAGTGGTCATTATTCAGTATTATATTATGTACATTTAATGCTCCTCATCTCCATTCAGTGGTCATTATTCCATGTTACATTACATTACATTTGATGCTCCTCAGCTCCATCCAGTGGTCAATATTCTGTATTACATTACATTTGATGCTGCTCAGCTCCATCTACTGGTCACTATTCAGTATTACATTACATTTGATGCTCCTCAGCTCTATCTAGAGGTCACTATTCAGTATTACATTACATTTGATGCTCCTCAGCTCTATCTAGAGGTCACTATTCAGTATTACATTACATTTGATGCTCCTCAGCTCTATCTAGAGGTCACTATTCAGTATTACATTACATTTGATGCTCCTCAGCTCTATCTAGAGGTCACTATTCAGTATTACATTACATTTGATGCTCCTCAGCTCTATCTAGAGGTCACTATTCAGTATTACATTACATTTGATGCTCCTCAGCTCTATCTAGAGGTCACTATTCAGTATTACATTACATTTGATGCTCCTCAGCTCTATCTAGAGGTCACTATTCAGTATTACATTACATTTGATGCTCCTCAGCTCTATCTAGAGGTCACTATTCAGTATTACATTACATTTGATGCTCCTCAGCTCTATCTAGAGGTCACTATTCAGTATTACATTACATTTGATGCTCCTCAGCTCTATCTAGAGGTCACTATTCAGTATTACATTACATTTGATGCTCCTCAGCTCTATCTAGAGGTCACTATTCAGTATTACATTACATTTGATGCTCCTCAGCTCTATCTAGAGGTCACTATTCAGTATTACATTACATTTGATGCTCCTCAGCTCTATCTAGAGGTCACTATTCAGTATTACATTACATTTGATGCTCCTCAGCTCTATCTAGAGGTCACTATTCAGTATTACATTACATTTGATGCTCCTCAGCTCTATCTAGAGGTCACTATTCAGTATTACATTACATTTGATGCTCCTCAGCTCTATCTAGAGGTCACTATTCAGTATTACATTACATTTGATGCTCCTCAGCTCTATCTAGAGGTCACTATTCAGTATTACATTACATTTGATGCTCCTCAGCTCTATCTAGAGGTCACTATTCAGTATTACATTACATTTGATGCTCCTCAGCTCTATCTAGAGGTCACTATTCAGTATTACATTACATTTGATGCTCCTCAGCTCTATCTAGAGGTCACTATTCAGTATTACATTACATTTGATGCTCCTCAGCTCTATCTAGAGGTCACTATTCAGTATTACATTACATTTGATGCTCCTCAGCTCTATCTAGAGGTCACTATTCAGTATTACATTACATTTGATGCTCCTCAGCTCTATCTAGAGGTCACTATTCAGTATTACATTACATTTGATGCTCCTCAGCTCTATCTAGAGGTCACTATTCAGTATTACATTACATTTGATGCTCCTCAGCTCTATCTAGAGGTCACTATTCAGTATTACATTACATTTGATGCTCCTCAGCTCTATCTAGAGGTCACTATTCAGTATTACATTACATTTGATGCTCCTCAGCTCTATCTAGAGGTCACTATTCAGTATTACATTACATTTGATGCTCCTCAGCTCTATCTAGAGGTCACTATTCAGTATTACATTACATTTGATGCTCCTCAGCTCTATCTAGAGGTCACTATTCAGTATTACATTACATTTGATGCTCCTCAGCTCTATCTAGAGGTCACTATTCAGTATTACATTACATTTGATGCTCCTCAGCTCTATCTAGAGGTCACTATTCAGTATTACATTACATTTGATGCTCCTCAGCTCTATCTAGAGGTCACTATTCAGTATTACATTACATTTGATGCTCCTCAGCTCTATCTAGAGGTCACTATTCAGTATTACATTACATTTGATGCTCCTCAGCTCTATCTAGAGGTCACTATTCAGTATTACATTACATTTGATGCTCCTCAGCTCTATCTAGAGGTCACTATTCAGTATTACATTACATTTGATGCTCCTCAGCTCTATCTAGAGGTCACTATTCAGTATTACATTACATTTGATGCTCCTCAGCTCTATCTAGAGGTCACTATTCAGTATTACATTACATTTGATGCTCCTCAGCTCTATCTAGAGGTCACTATTCAGTATTACATTACATTTGATGCTCCTCAGCTCTATCTAGAGGTCACTATTCAGTATTACATTACATTTGATGCTCCTCAGCTCTATCTAGAGGTCACTATTCAGTATTACATTACATTTGATGCTCCTCAGCTCTATCTAGAGGTCACTATTCAGTATTACATTACATTTGATGCTCCTCAGCTCTATCTAGAGGTCACTATTCAGTATTACATTACATTTGATGCTCCTCAGCTCTATCTAGAGGTCACTATTCAGTATTACATTACATTTGATGCTCCTCAGCTCTATCTAGAGGTCACTATTCAGTATTACATTACATTTGATGCTCCTCAGCTCTATCTAGAGGTCACTATTCAGTATTACATTACATTTGATGCTCCTCAGCTCTATCTAGAGGTCACTATTCAGTATTACATTACATTTGATGCTCCTCAGCTCTATCTAGAGGTCACTATTCAGTATTACATTACATTTGATGCTCCTCAGCTCTATCTAGAGGTCACTATTCAGTATTACATTACATTTGATGCTCCTCAGCTCTATCTAGAGGTCACTATTCAGTATTACATTACATTTGATGCTCCTCAGCTCTATCTAGAGGTCACTATTCAGTATTACATTACATTTGATGCTCCTCAGCTCTATCTAGAGGTCACTATTCAGTATTACATTACATTTGATGCTCCTCAGCTCTATCTAGAGGTCACTATTCAGTATTACATTACATTTGATGCTCCTCAGCTCTATCTAGAGGTCACTATTCAGTATTACATTACATTTGATGCTCCTCAGCTCTATCTAGAGGTCACTATTCAGTATTACATTACATTTGATGCTGCTCAGCTTCATCTAGTGGCCATTATTCAGTATATTATTACATTACATTTGATGCTACTCAGCTCTATCTAGAGGTCACTATTCAGTATTACATTACATTTGATGCTCCTCAGCTCTATCTAGAGGTCACTATTCAGTATTAAATTACATTACATTTATTTCTTAACGTATATAAGCCAGGGACAGCCAGGCAACTAACATTTGAAGAAGGTCAACAATTACAGCCACAGGAAGTGGATTCGGCACAGGAAGTGATGGCAAATCTCTCATAAGGTAGAAATGAAGCCAGATTTTTTCCTAGCTTCAGATAAAATAAGGGAGGGTTATAGCCCCCCGTTAACTTTTTTGCCATCTGTATCCCATTGTGTGAGATAGCCCTTCATTTCCTGTCCAATAGTAACATTGGGAAGCAAGGGAGTTCCCGTGTGGTCAGAACTAGTGTCCCCATTGGAGGATTTCCCATCTATTCCTGCTCTGGTGACAACCACAAATTGGGATTTTTTTCACTCTCAGTAATAACCGTCTCCAGGACAAATAGAGAGGGTTCAGTTACCATTCACCAGTCCCCATTCACACCATTGCGTGACCGAGAACACGCGTTGCAGTTACATAGGTGGGAATTTTTTTTCTTCTTGTGTTTGCAGCATGCTCCCATTGATCTCAATGGGTTCCTGCACGTAGGTCAAATTCGGGAAAGTAGTGCAATGGAGCTGCACAGTGGCGTAGTCCTTCCTGTGCTTGTGCGGGTTTTCCTCCCACACTCCAAAGACATGCTGGAAGGTTTTTTGGCTCTTTTTTTGGCTCTTCTCTAAAATTGGCCCTCCTATGTATGTGAGAGAGGGACCTCAGATTGTAAGCTCGGTGAGCGCAGGGACTGATGTGAATGTGCACTATGTAAAGCGCTGTGTAAATTGTTGGCGCTCTATAAATCAGTGACGTGCGGTACCTCGTGTTCCTGGTGAGGTATTCCCCAGCACGTCCCGCCGAAGCCCCGCCCCTGTTGGACCTGTTGGACTCCTGTTGGACTGCATGGACCAATGGTGCTTTGCCATTGGTCCAAGCCATCCACAGAGCCCACGCCACTAACACAGAGTAGAGGCTGTGACAGCTCTTGCCTCACCAAGTTAGGTTACACAAAGCAGTGGGGAAGCCCGCTGCTGTGTAACCTAACTACCCGTCAAAATCCAGATGCAGCGCTGCCTGTAGTTAAAGGAGAACTATGAGGTGAGTGCTTTTCACTCATCCTCATAGTTCTAGCCGACCTGTGACAATGAGACTGTCACAGGTCGGCTCAGTGCCTCTAGATAGGCAGAGCCAGCTGTCACTCACGCAGCTGGGCGGATCCAGACATAATTGTCCGCATCCGCTTCAGCTGCGGTGTCTCAGTATACCGCGAGCTGTAGCTCCCTATATACTGAGCTTAGGGTGACGGGAGGACGCTAGTTTGTGTCCTCCCGTTACCCTAAGGAGAACTATGGGGAAAAGCCCTGACCCCATAGTTCTCCTTTAACTACCTGTCAAAAGCCGGATGCAGCACTGCCTGTAATTACCAGGCAGCGCTCCGTCCATGACAGGTTACACAGCGGGGAGGATTTTCATGCTGTGTAACCTGTAACAAGCCGCACTGAATGGATAGAAAGCTGTCAGCTTCAGACTTGAAGCTGACAACTTTTTCCTCCATAATACTAGGTGAGTCTCTGCCCCTCCCGCCTCCCCTTTCTGCACGTCCCTGGTATAAATACCTGTACTAGATAATAATGAATCAAATTCGGCAACATGTGTTCCATGTTTTCTTCCCATGCGTTTAAGCGCGCATATACATGCTAAAACCACGTGTTCTCCCGGTGCGCTTGGACGCCGCAGCCGGAGCGGATCCCGACTTAGATGACGGGATCCGCCCAGCTACGTGAGTGACAGCTGGCTCTGCCTATCTAGAGGCAGAGCCAGCTGTACCCGCCCCCTCCCCTGTCCGTTCCGCCAGTCAGCGCTGGCAGATCAGAGAGGGGAATCAAGCCCCTCCCCCTGTCACGAAAGACAGGAGCCGTGACAGGATCGAGAGGTGAGCGAACCTGGTATGTGTTCGCTCACCTCCCGATCTACTGAGCCGACCTATGACAGTCTCATTGTCACAGGTCGGCTAGAACTATGAGGTGAGTGGAAATCACTCATGTCATAGTTCTCCTTTAAGGTTTCTTTCATACTCCACCTTAACGGGTTGATGAAGCCTATATGAGATTTTAGAACAGGGTAAGCAACCATGGCACTCCAGTTAGGCTCGGTTCACACCTAGGCGTATCGAATATGCGCGTTTGTCGCGCGTTTCGTGCTGTGCGTTTTTACCGCAATTCGCGGTTTAAAAAAACGCGCGTTTCCGAGGGCTGCCTGGCTGTTTTCCAATGGAAACGCGCGGCAAATATGCCCCAAAGAATCTCCTGTAATTCTTTTGGCGTAGGGCGTTTTGCAGCGCGTTCCTACGCGCTGTAAAACGCCCAGGTGGGAACCATGCCCATAGGCAATCATTGGTTTTCACATGTTGAGCGTTTTACAGAGCGTAGGAACGCGCTGTAAAACGCCCAGGTGTGAACCAGGCCATAGGGTTGCCACCTGTCCCGGATTCACCTGTGTGTGCTGCGTCTGAGTTTCAGCTGCCCTGAAGCCCGGAAACAGCACATACAGGACTCAAAACCCGGACTGTCCAGGTGAATCCGGGACAGGTGGCAACCCTAACTCCAGCTGGGAGTCATGCCTGTGGCTGTCAGAGTCCTGCATAGCCTCATGCGACTTGACTCCAGTCCACAGCAGCTGGAGTGCCGAGGGTACCTACCCCTGTTTCAGTGATGTGGTTTACATCTAATGGATATAATGCACAGCAGCACACGTATACAATGCATGTGT
This sequence comes from Nanorana parkeri, assembly GCF_000935625.1. NCBI lineage: Eukaryota > Metazoa > Chordata > Amphibia > Anura > Dicroglossidae > Nanorana > Nanorana parkeri. The sequence goes on from NW_017306724.1 coordinate 102,700, forward strand.
GGGATGTAACGCACATTATTGCATGCACTACGGTGTGAATAAGCTCTATGGCTCTATTTGGACGGTTATGTGCCATAAAACGGCTGTTACCGCAATGCACGGTAATGCTGGAAATGGTGCTTTGCGGTGCCATTGATTTTAGCGCACCGTGACTAGAAATAGTGCAAGTCTGTGGTGTGCATTGTGGTGCGGCTGCAGTCCATTATTCACACATATTTGCGCGGCCTCAATCTGATTGCTGGCCGGTGGCTACAGACAGTTCTTATTTCCGATACATCGGCAAGGTTCTTTATCTCGGAAGTCACATCTTGGCATTAACTCTGGTCCAACATACCCAGCATGTCCTCTGAAACAGGTGTCCTCAGGATGTCCCCCGTGAATTCACAAGTTGTTTTCTTGGCATCAATCCCAGATGTCCCTTCAAACACCTGCAGAGACCCGGGGCAAGAGCCCAATTACTGGCAATTAGTGAGGATTAGAGCAGACACGGCAGGAGTAAAGTCAGGACCGAATGAAAGCAGGGGATAATGTGTGTGGATTGGGGAAGGAAGGGGGGGACCTGCTCCTCTCATTCACACACCGGACCTCGAGGCTGTCGGGAGGCTTTTAAAGGTGATTGGGGGGGCTGGGGATGGCTGTGAAGGGGTTAATGCTCGGTTTAGCGGGCCTTTTGTGTGTGCGTTGGCTGACTTAACCCTTCTTCTTTATTGTTAGGCCGGCACTGACCTCACTGGAATACGAGTCCACCCAAGAGTGATATTTCATTTCTTGGTGGATGTTGGAGAGTTCCTGCTGTGCCCTTTATGAGGGACTCCCACCATCCCTGTCCTAAGTTCCCAGGTCTGCACAACTTGCAGCGGCCATTATGAGAGGCTCCCACCATCCCTACACTGAGTTCTAAGATCTATGCATGTGCTGTGCCCATTATGAGGAGCTCCCACCTCCCCTTTGCTGAGTTCCCGGGTCTGTGCATTTGCTGTGTCTATTATGTGGGGTTCCCACCATCCCCAGACCGAGCTCCTGTATCTATACACCTGCTGTGCTCATTATGAGGAGCTCCCACCATCCTTGCACTGAGCTCCTGAGTCTATATACCTGAAATGCCAATTATGAGGGGCCCCTACAACCCACAAACTAAGTTCCCAGGTCGTTACACCTGCTGTGCTCATTATGAGGAGCTCCAACCATTTCTGCAATGCGTTCCCAGCTCTGCAGCATTGCTTTGCCTATTATGAGGGGCTCCCACCATCCCTAAACTGAGTTCCCAGACCTGTACACCTGCTGTGCCCATTATGAGGGGCTCCCACCCTCTGGCACTGAGCTTCTGTGTCTATACACCTGATGTGCCCATTATGAGGGGCTCCCACCATGCCTGCACTGATTTACCGGGTCTGTGTACCCGCCATGCCTATTATGAGGAGCTGCCACCATCCCTGTGCTGAGGTCCCGGGTCTGTACACCTGCTGTACCCATTATGAGGCGCTCTCACTATACCTGTCCTGAGGTCCGGGGTCTGTACACCTGCTGTGCCCGTTATGAGGAGCTCCCACCATCCCTGTGCTGAGGTCCTGGGTCTGAAGACCTGCTGTGCCCATTATGAGGAGCTCCCACCATCCCTGTGCTGGGGTCCCTGGTCTGAAGACCTGCTGTGCCCATTATGAGGAGCTCCCATGATCCCTGTGCTGAGGTCCCGGGTCTGAACACCCAAAGGTGGGCAGGAACCCCCAGAACTCCCAGGTGAAGAGAAACTACTATGGCAGGGAGTCCTCCAGACACCTCCTAGAATTAAATCGTCACTTTTGGGTGGTCTGGCCCTTTGAACTTGGGCCAAACAAGGAACAAAAGAAAATGTCACAGCTCCGATTATATTCATTTTGTGGTAAGAGCTGCCTAATATTTCCGGCATTACAAATCAAATCTGCCAGAAAGTTGCAGTGAAGGTATCAGGAGTTTTTGGCTGTGATTTTTTTTTTGTTGTTGTTGAAATATTTGGGTTTTAGTGGTAGAACATTTCGATGTGATACGGAAGGTATTATCAGAGTGCAATTTCTGCTGTGATAACATTGAGTCCACCTAGTACTCCATGGACAAGCGTAATTTTCTCAATAACCTGTTGAAACAGCAATAAGACTGCCGGCAGTGCGGTTGAGAGACAGGTACTCTTTACTATGGCTGGGATAACAGTAGAATATATTTGGGAAATAACTGAAAAATTGATATCTACAATATTTGAGATTCGTGTGCCCGGGCTGAGCGAGGAATGTTCTGTGGTTCAGTGTGTGACTCATCCTAAGCTGCTCCTGCCCGCTCGGCTCCGAGGCTGACTCTCTAATGGGATTAGCGAGGCTGTGCAAAGGTCTCGCTGGGATTAAGCCAGGGAAGGTTTGGCGGATTGCCAAGAGAGGTTGTGCACAGGTCACCAGTGCAAGCTACCTATCATAGACAAGAGCAGGAGACTGGGACAGCTGATGTGGAACTACGAGTTCCAGCATGGACATTCATTACTCTATAGGTTTTTTGATTTGTAGATGGCTGGGTTAGGCTGAGCATAGCAGAAGCTGCAGATATAATATACCCAATAGTTCTCTCTCGTGGGGCTACATCTATGGTTACTTGTCAATAGGAGAAGTTTAACCTTTTTATGGTACATTAAGATTAATATCACACAGCCTGTGATAGCTAGTCTCCCTGTAGGCAAGTATGTGTGCAGTGATAAAATGGCAAGGACACGAATCGGGAAGGGGGCGGGGGGGCGGCAGAGTGGTAGGAACAGAGGGGATGGAACAGGGAGGAACTAGGACCAGAGAAGAGAAGACTAGGGAGGGAGTAGGGGCTAGGTAGATAGACCAATGAGGAGCTAGGGCCAGATGAAATGAAGAAAAAAGAAGACAAGGCCATAGGAAATAGGGCAGAGAGGCCTTAGGGCCAAAGAAGATGGAGCAAGGAGGCATGAGGGCCAGAGGAAATGGGGCAGGAAGAAGCTAGGACCAGTGGCGAGAGAGTTGAGAGGGGGTATGGCCGGAGAAGAGTAGCAAGGAGAAGCTTAGCCAAAGAAGATGAAGCAAGGAGAAGACAGAAACCAGAGGACATGAAAGAGAGGAGGAGAAAGGGCCAGGGAAGATGGAGCAGTGAAGAGATAGGGCCAGAGCAAATGGAACAGGGATGAGTTAGTATCTAAGGAGATGAAGAAGGGAGCAGAGAAGAAATAGGATCAGAGAAAATGGGTCAAAGAGAAGTCTGATCAAAGTAGATAGAGCAGGAGGAGTAGGGACAGAATATGAAGACGAAAGGAGCTGGGAGATAGAGCAGGGGGGAGATTGGCCCAGTGGAAATGGAGCCAAAGGAATTGAGCCAGAGGTGACAGCATAGGGACAGAGGAGATGGAGCAAAAAGGAGCTGGCCAGAGGAGATGGACCAGTGGTGATGGAGCGTGGTGGGACTAGAGACAGTGATGATGGAGCAGAGAGGTTTTAGGGACAGTGGTGATGGAGCATGGATGGGGTAGAGACAGTGATGATGGACAGTGTAGAGGAAGGAGGTAGCCAGTTTAGATAGGTATGATGGAACAGGGAAGACACTGAGCAGAGAGGAGATGACGCAGGATAGATTTGTTGTTAGTGATGATGGAACAGAAATAAAAAAGGTCCAGGGGAGATGGATCAGGGAGGAGTTTGGTCCAGTGAAGATATCTCAGAGAAATGGGAGTTAGTGGAGATGGGTTAAAGTTACTAATGTTAGAGCAAGAAGAAGTTAGACCCAAGAATGAGGAAGGAAATTGGGGCAATGAAGATGGTTTGGAGAGAATATAGAGTTAGACAAGATGGAAAAGTATTAGGTTTATGGAAATGAAAGAGGGGGTAGAAGGAGCTAGAAAAAAGGAGCTGCTAGAAGGGGAAAAACAGGGAGCAAGGGGCTCAAAGACATATAGAGGAAGCTGGAACTGGAATAGGTAGGAGGTGTGGCTAGAGAAAGAGGAGCATGGAAGAGTTATATCTTGAAGTCATTAAGCAGGAAGGATGTGTGGTTAGTGACAATGAAGGAATCTAAAGTGACACATAGAAGAGATTAGCCTACTTGAGAGAAGTAAAAAAAAAATATGGGGCAAGGCTAGTTTAGGTACTCCAGGTAAGTCACATAGTGAAGATGGAGCTTATGAGGTGGCCTGGCTAGTGCAGTGCCGGAGGTGGTGGTGCTTGTGAAGATGCAGCAGTGGGAAGGTGTGGTTTACAGGGTTGGAGGTGGAACTAGTAGAGCTGGAGCAAGAAAAAGATGTGGGTTGTGGAGAAAAGAAAAAAGGGAGCTAAGATACAACAGGTGGAATAAGAATGGGTAGAAGAACTTGACATAGACAAACAATAAAGAACTTACCTGGACTATGGCCTTGGTACCAGAGACCTCCAGAACTTGTCCGCTTCGGACTGTGCCATCTGGTAGAGTGAAGTTCACAATCTCAGCATACTGAGCATACTGCAAGACAGTAAGAAGAGAAATAGTCAGTAAGAGTAAGGATTAAGTACAAAACTCTTCCGTACATACGGAAACCCCTGCCTATGATCATAGTAAAAAGGTCAGTCCAACCAAAGCTGGTCTAAATTATTGTTAGGGGCTGGTGGACCAAATCACTCCTTGGCTTTCTATATCTCCTCAACAGCAAGAACTCCTCAACAGAGATCCTAGCAGTGCCCCCTTCCCACGCAGTGACGCAGGGGAATCTCACTCCAGTAGAAGTTTCCAAACATTTCCATAATTGAAATGTCCAACAGAGAGAGTGAAATCATTTGTAATTTTTCAGCTGGTGGGTGGGGCTAAAAATCCAAGAGTAGAACTTTAACCATCAGAGTCCCTGTTATACATAAGAACCTATTCCAGTGTTTGGTGGATCAATACTTTAATAATGGAGAATTATTCAACACAATGTGTTTTTGAGTGCTATAGCCGAAGAAAAATGTAGTACATTTGGCCACATTTTAGGTATATTCAACCGTTGCTAGCTGATCTAAAGGAGAGGAGGAGGATCTAAAGGGGCCAGGATAATATTGCAAGTTGCATGTTCTATCTCTCTATCTGTTTACACACATATACCATATAGCCAAATCTATGTGGACCTCCTCCAAATTATTGACTTTGGTGTCTCCAGTGAAAGGTCAGTGGTGTCCCTAGACTTTTTGCTGCTTGAGGTGGGCGGGCGAAGGGGGGTGGTTATGGTGGAGCATGCAGGAGCGGAGTAGAGTAGACAGCACCACCAGACAGGAAAGTGGTGCTGCCCTCGGCAGGCTCTGCACCTCTTGGTTGGGCTCTAAGCAGCCTGGTATGCTCTGGCTGGAGTCCCAACCAGCTCCTGGCAACCAGTAATGTTACTGGTTGCCAGGAGCTGGGCGGGATGCTGGCCAGAGATTCGCAAGTTGCTAAGAGTTGGGCGAGGAGATGTGTAAGGCCCTTACACATTTCGGCGCCTGGTTCTTAGCGGCCTGGGACGCTCTAGCAGGAAAGGGAAAGACAGGCACACTGCACACATTGTGCAGCTGAGCAGCCATGCTAACCTTTTGATAACAGTTTGGGGAGGACCTGTTCTCTTCCAGCAAAGCCAGTCATGGTTTGAGGAGTTTGGTGTGAAGGAACTCAAGTGGCGTGCACAGAGCTGTGACCTCCTCAACCCTACTGAACATCTGTGGAATGATTTGGAATGCTGATTGTGAGTGGGGTCTTCTTGCCCAACATTATTACCTGACCTCACAAATGGTCTTCTGGCTGGTTGGACAGAATTCCCACAGACACACTTCAAAATCGTGTGGAAAGCCTTCTCAGGAGAGTGGAGGCTGTTATAGCCACATAGCAGGGCCAACCTAATATTAATTTTCATGTTTTTAATATAGGATACCCAAAAAGTTCATGGATGAATGGCCGGGTGTCTATAAACATTTAACTATATGGCGTATATACTTTATATACTATATATATGTATTTATATAATGCCGTTGAGAGTCTGCTCAAGAGAAAATAGGATTTAGGCCCCGGCTGAGTTGAATTCTGAGACTTTTGTTACAGCCAGCAGTGCACCTGTACATACGGTGTAAGAGGATTAAAGTCCAATTTCATCGTCATTAAAGCTACAATAGCGCTACGTATTACTACAAAAGGTGGACGTATGCTGAGAATTAGTGCATTTAATATTTGTGTGTCTTAAAGGGCCAGCACACGCAAAGGCAGTTCAGTTATGGAGGCTGGTGAGCCAAATCACTCTTTGGATCTGTTTACCATTTTGGGGCTCCATTTTCAAGATCCCCCTTGTCAGAGTAATCGACTATTCAACCACTATCACTGAGTATCCCTCCTCATGGTGTGTTAGAGTCTCAATACTCCTGCAGTATTGTCATACCATAGGTGAAAACTCCAAGAAAGATGGTCCCTCATAGTGGCTGCAGGTGGGGAGGTCTTCATGCCAGGATGTCATAGAGATATAAAGGGTTAGTGGGTGAAATATCATAAATATAATATCAGTTTTAGGCGCTTTTAGGACAGCTTTTTCTAAGAAACAGTGACTGTTGACCCTTTAGGGTCCATGCACACCAGGGCTCTTTGCAATAACTGTGTATTGCACTTTATCATGTGTTATTGGGCTGCATTACTGCAGCCCAGTCATTGCAAATGGGCCCCCCATTGGAGGAAAAAATTCCCTCCGCTCCATTCTATTTTACTACAGCGCATATCATGCATTGCGGCATGCTGCCAACAGGGGCGTTCTGTACACTTATTGAAAATGAATGGCACCACATTCTAATATATTTGTGTCCTGACAGGGTCCCTTTGAAGCTGAACTCCGGGCAGATATGGCCAGGGCCGGATTTAGTCTCTCTGCTGCCCCAAGACCAGGTTCCTCAATGCGCCCCTCTGTATGCAGGCTGCATACAAGTGATCTCCGCGACATCACCAAGATCACTTGTACAAAACAAGCGGCGGCTTCCCCGCTCTACATTTACCTTTGCTTCGCCAAAGCAGGGCTAAATGTAGAAAACAATTACCCACCCAGTGCCCGGAACTGCATGTCCTGAGCATTGGGAGATAGGAATTCCACACCCCTGCTGCCCCTCTACTCCCTGCTGCCCCGAGGCAGGGCCCTTGTTGGCCTTGTGGGAAATCCGGCCCTGGATATAGCAGACACAAATGAATGCAGCTCTGTATTCATTAATACATCATTACCAAGTTCCTGAATTGACTTGGTATCAGCCTCTTTAAACCCCTGTAGAGCAGAGCCCAGACTGGGGCGGAAAGAAAGGGCACAAGGTGCCAATCAAGTGTGCTGCTGATAGGAGGAGAGAGTAGAGTGACAGAGAGCTGAGATCACTGTGCTGCTTCTCCTTTCACTGTCCAGTCACCGGCTAAGGAAGGGACAATCCTGTAGCAGATCAGGTTTCCTGCACTGCCAGACAGAGCTATAGCTAGGGTTGCCACCTGTCCAGGAGTCACACGGACAGTCCAGGTTTTGAATGCTGTGTCCGGGTTTCATGGCAGCTGAATCCCGGACACAAGATGTCAGGCAGACAGGGGCAACCAAAATTAGGATAGGGGCTACTGGCCCCCCACTGAAAATAGTCTCAACTGTGATATTTACATATGAATAGTTGGCACTATTAACATGTGAATAAACCGCCACTCATTCTCCCCAAAAAATGTTCGCATGTCGCTAGAGTGTTCAAGTTGCGCTTGAAGAAAAGGTGGCAACCCTAGCTATAGCTGTGTAAATCTCAGGACTGGATGGAAAGAAATACAAATCTATTGGCAGGTAAAACCGCTCCCATATGCCATATGTATTACAAATGCATATTTAGCTGTGTGCCTGGAGTTCGGGTTTAATGCTATACAGCTATGAGTCCGAGCACTCAGATTCAGTTGTGACGGGTCCTCTTTAACAGGTTTACAGAAGAGCAGAAGGAGGAGCTCAGCAGGTGGAATGCTGCTCGCTCGTAGTCCAAGACGTAGGCAGGATTATGGGACTTTTATTCTCCAAGCCCAGGCGCAGGGTCCCCTTAGTCCAGGTGGTTACATTTACCTTTACGCAATGTCCACCTCGGAATCTGTAATCTACTTGGACGCATACCGTTGATCCCCGACCCCCAATGCCGCCATTCTCTAACGCTCCGCTTAATTCTCCTGAAGTCCCCGTAATCTGCTCCGTGTTGTATAACTACAGCTGAATCGTAACCTTTGTTTCCCTACGGCCAGAGTCTGTTTAATAAGATTACTAATTGGTGCAGCGCCATCATGGCTGTGCTACTTAATTCCAATGATATTGTTGGTGTTTTTATTGGCAGCGCCGGCCGAGACTAAGGTTAGAACCTGGATGTGGCTGGAGACTGTCCAAGCCGGCCTGTCCCCTCCGGCCTGCCGGGCCGTATACAGGCTCTGCCTACGTCAGGGACCTATTTATAGACAATACCTGCATTATGTCTTCGCCCTGATTTCATGTTACATATTGCAGCTTACCCATCCTAAAACGTGGTGGCCTCATTAGTTATCATTTTCCAGCAGCAGAACATTTTCCGCAAGTACATAAAATACTAGTCACTTCCTGTGAATTGAACTGAAATAACAATGTTATATTTCTTCCATTATATATTAAAGAATTCATATACAGTATATATATATATATATAGTGTAATGTAAATGGGTAAGCCGCATTAGTCCAGTAGAGAAGATGTATAAAAAAACAAAACGGAGTATTGTAGTATGCAATGAGAAAGGTATCATCGCATTCTACAATACTCCGTTTTGTTTTTTTATACATCTTCTCTACTGGACTAATGCGGCTTACCCATTTACATTACACTATATATATATATATATAGTGTAATGTAAATGGGTAAGCCGCATTAGTCCAGTAGAGAAGATGTATAAAAAAACAAAACGGAGTATTGTAGTATGCAATGAGAAAGGTATCATCGCATTCTACAATACTCCGTTTTGTTTTTTTATACATCTTCTCTACTGGACTAATGCGGCTTACCCATTTACATTACACTATATATATATATATATATAGTGTAATGTAAATGGGTAAGCCGCATTAGTCCAGTAGAGAAGATGTATAAAAAAACAAAACGGAGTATTGTAGTATGCAATGAGAAAGGTATCATCGCATTCTACAATACTCCGTTTTGTTTTTTTATACATCTTCTCTACTGGACTAATGCGGCTTACCCATTTACATTACACTATAATGTAATGTATAAAAAAATGTATGTATGTATAAAAAATGTATAAAATGTATAAAAAAATATAATGTAATGTATAATGTAATGTATAAAAAAACATGTATAAAAAAACAAAACGGAGTATTGTAGTATGCAATGAGAAAGGTATCATCGCATTCTACAATACTCCGTTTTGTTTTTTTATACATCTTAGCTGAAATCAGGATAGCAGCCTAGGGTGACAACCATGGCTGCCTCCATAGATACAGTGGAGGTTTGCATTTAGCCACCCACAGACAGGAAGTTTGTTACTGGGGGGAGTACTATTTAAAAAAAAAAGTAAAAATCCAAAATAAAGAAAATGAATGCAGCCACCATATCTAAGGACTGGCAAGCGGCAACATATTTCATTTTTGTTCCTGGGTTCACTTAAATATATATATATCTGGACAATTCTGTGTCAGTGTACAAAGTGTAGAGGGAGTGGAGCCTAACCCATTGGTATGCGGCTATGGAGCATGTCAGAAAGGGAGAATTACAGTTAGTGTGGTAGCAATTTTTCTGATATAGATATATATATATTCAAATAATGTGGGAAAAATAAAGCAGATAAATAAATAAATATATTACTACACAATGTTTTTCTTGTTTTTTTTCTGCCTTGTTCTTGTAATCCCCAAATCTCATTTTCTACCATGTTCTATGTACTGTAATTATCCTAAGTGCCAGCTAGAACGCACTTTACATATACATCATTTAAACATCACAAATGTCCAAATGTCATGGTCACCTAACTAGGGAGGAGTGCATTAAATTTGGCAAAATTCATTTGGTGCAAAATTGTAGATTTTGGCAAAACAGAATCCCTACATTTTGCTTATTGAGTTGTTTATGCAAAAGTTACTTTAAAAACAATTTTATTTACAGGGTATGTGTTTTGTTTTTTTGTTTGTTTTCTCGGAGGATGTATTTAGGTTAATTAAAGTGACACTAAACTCAGGAGTTAAATCTTAAGAATACATTCAAGTACCTCAACTATTAACAGAAATGTATCTTATTTGTGTATCACTCGGCTGTAGATCCTCCAATCATCTCTGAATTGGTGCTGACACTGTCCTTCCTTCTGGAGGGGGCTACTTCTGTTCCCCATGGTCCCTGTGTGTGTTGTAAAGTAGTCACCGCTCCAAGCTCGCTCCCCTGATGGACTACAATCTTACTTTTAGTTTACTAATTTGTATTGAGATTGTAGTCCATCACAGAAGCGAGTTTGGCGCGGTGACTACTTTACAACACACACACAGGAACCATGGGGAACAAAAGTAGCCCCCCTCCAGAAGGAAGGACAGTGTCAGCACCGATTCAGAGATGATTTGAGGATCTACAGCCGAGTGATACACAAATAAGATACATTTTTGTTATTAGTTAAGGTACATGAATGTATTTTTAAGATTTAGCTCCTGAGTTTGGTGTTTATATAATTTTATTATTTATTCATCTTTTTTTTTTTTTCATTTTCTGTGTATTTGATTGTCATTTGCGTATTGTCCCGTTAAATTATAAAACACGTCCAGGACAGTCCCTTATCCCTCCATATCCCTCCGGAGCCATTTATAAATCATATTTCACTACCGCACTACCGTAGTTTCACCTTTCCCTTTGACTCCAATTTATTTCTCAAAAATGGCAAAATTTTGCTGAACTCTCCTGATTTTTTGCCAGCATTTCAGGGGCATAAACTTTTAATGTCTCTCATCCATATTCACAAAACACAAAAATTAATATGCGTACAATTATTCAACTTGTGATTATTATTTTTTTTTGTCAGTATTAATAGATAGCTAAACTGTATTTTATTATTAGATAGCTAAACTGTATTTGTTATTAGATAGCTAAACTGTATTTATTATTAGATAGCTAAACTGTATTTAAAGTCGTTTTTGTTTCTTGATTTTGGATAGAGCAGGGAAGGCTTTAAACCTGTGGTTTTTGAGAGATTCCTTCTCACCTATTCTGGTGACAACTGTAAAGTTCTAAAATTCCCATAACTTCCCATCTCAGTGACAGTGGTCACCAGAATAAAATAGAAATAGAAATGTACAAAAATAAAATAGAGGGGTGAATCTCCCCAGTAGGGGCAGCAATAAAAATTGATGGTTCAGCTCTTCCTCCAAAACTGAAAAGAAAGTTTTGGCTTTGGCTACAATTTCACAATGCACTTCTTATAATGGTCACATAGAGAATTGGACACATAGATTGTTATAGTATATGTATTTGTTTTATTACATTTATTGTTTAAATCTATTTATTACTTAACATTGGGTTTTTTTTAACAGTAAATGCATGGATTTGATATTACTAACAATATACTGATGGGACATTGAAATTTAACATTTATTATATTTATCTGATGTAAAGGTAAAAACAGCAAAAATATGCCATCATTAAAAAAAATTATCAGCAAAATTATTTTATAAAAATAAATGTAAAAAGAT
>NW_017306724.1:114662-115663 GCF_000935625.1 Nanorana parkeri
TTCCTTTACCCACTAGAGCAGGAGGTAGGCAGCCTGTTGGGGAACTACATCCCCTGACAGCCACGGGCCTGACTCCCAGAGGCATTGTGGGATTTGTAGTTTCACCACAGCTGGAGTGCCGAGGTTGCCCACCCCTGCACTAGAGTGAGGTCTCGTATCCCTTCTTTAGGAGGAACTTACTCTTTAAAAAACAGTAAGAAAGCAGCAAAGTATTCTAAGGAATCAATAAAAATAAGCAGTCAGCAGAATAATTCAGACAGAGCTTTTAGTTCAGTGGTAAATCCTGTACTTTGGTTTTGGATAAGGTGAGTGAGAGAACGTCTGTCATTGAGGACACTGAGGGGGCAGACTTTGCCTGACTTCATGTCCTAGTGACATCAGTACAAGGACTGAAAAGGCTGTGGATGTCACCAGGACCAGAAAGACTCAGAGATCAAATCAAAGCTGCCAGATCTTCTAACTCTTCATCACTTAACTAATTAAAATGTGTTCTCTTGTTGTCTCCATCAGAGAGATATCACTTCTTGTTGTCAATGGGGCAGGAAGTGAAGGTAAATCTCCCCAATGGAGACACTGACAGATGTTGTAACTCTTCCCCACTCCGTGCAACAAACAAAACAAAAAAAAGTATTCCGGGGTTGGCCTATACATTACTACCAGACTCTGCGTAAGACCCTAGCTTGCCACAAAAGACACCAAACACGATAAGCACTAAACCCGAACGCGAAAATGGCAACCCCATAAATGCCTTTACAGCAGGTCAGAAATGTAATACCAATTGTGAGGTTATCATTAAAGAGACATCAGCGGTCTATTAGACCCCTAATGTCACCGCTGCACTCCACTACAGCTAAACAAGGACAGATCAAGCTCAGTTAGCTTTGTTCCCGGTCACAGGGGTTGGGGGAATGACAGCATTGACTCTGGCAGGAATGATCAGTGTTCACTGATGTCCCTCTGCTCTCCCCATTGACACCTGCCTTGGATATCCCAGTTGCACA
>NW_017306724.1:115728-120169 GCF_000935625.1 Nanorana parkeri
TAACAGGAAGCCGACAGAATGCAAAAGTAATGTTAATAGACTCCGGCGTCTATAACGCCCACAAGTCCGTTTATAGGTCAGTGCTGCCACAGATGTAGTACTTGTGTCCATGTCATCGAGGGGGTTAAAGGATAATAACACCTAAAATCGATCTTGTAAGTGGAGCCTGGCTGTATATGCCATGGATAATAAACAGAGAAATGCCCAAGTGTTCTTGTTCATCTAGGAGTTTTGTCTCCCCCTCCCCCCCCAACTTTGCCTGTGCCAGCATCTCCTGTTACTGTTTCCAGGATATATGATAAATATAAAATCCAGTAGGGATGGTGGGAGCCCCTCATAATGGGCACAACAGATGTACAAACCCAGGAACTCTGCCCAGGGATGGTGGGAGCCCCTCATAATGGGCACAGCAGGTGTACAGACCTGGGAACTCAGTGCAGGTATGGTGGGAAACCCTCATAATGGGCAGAGCAGCTGGACAGACCCAGTAACTCAACACAGGAATTGTGGCAACCCCTCATAGTGGGCACAGCAGGTGTACAGACCCGGGAACTCCACACAGAGATGGTTGGAGCTCCTCATAATGGGCACAGCGGGTGTACAGACCTGGGAACTCAGCACAGGGATGGTTGGAGCTCCTCATAATGGGCACAGCAGGTGTACAGACCTGGGAACTCAGTACAGGTATGGTGGGAAACCCTCATAATGGGCAGAGCAGCTGGACAGACCCAGTAACTCAACACAGGGATGGTGGCAACCCCTCATAGTGGGCACAGCAGGTGGACAGTCCCAGGGACTAAGCACAGGGCTGGTGGGAACGCCTCATAATGGGCACAGCAGGTATGCAGACCAGGGAACTCCACACTGGGATGGTGGAAACCCCTCAAAATGGGCACAGCAGGTGTACAGACCCAGAATTTTAGTATAGGGATGGTGGGAGGCCCTCATAATGGGCAAAGCAGGTGGACAGCCTCGGGGACTCAGCACAGGTTTGGTTTGAATTCCTCATAATGGGCACAGCAGGTGTACAGTCTTGGGGACTCAGCACAGAGATGGTGGGAGTCCATGGCCACAGTCATAATGGCCACAGCAAGTATATAGATCAGGGAACCAAGCACAGACATCTCACCAATACAGCCGCTGAGCGATAAAAGAAACCATAAGGGTGTCAGCATTCACGAAAGACTGAAATTTTGGGTGGACTGACCCTTTACAGTAGACCTTTACCCCCTATCAGTAAAAACCTCATCATGCATTTATGAGCTAAACATATTTTGCTTTTGCTCTCAATGACTGTTCCTGGTTGACTTCTAATTCCTGGTTGAGTGAGGCACTGGTGATGTAGCCCTGGCCTCGCAGATGCATCCTGGGAAGGTGACATCACCAGTGCCTTCCTGGGAAATCTCATCTGTAATCTGCAAAATCTCAGGAGATCTCAGGGCAGTGGCATCACAAGGCGGGTGCGGGGGGTGAGGCCCGCACCCGGGTGACACCATTGGAGGGGTAGAAAATCCAGTAGCAATGCAAAACAATGTCTATTTAATGACGTGGTAACATATCACAGAGTATGCAACGAACGTTTCGGAGTCACACAGGACCCCCTTCCTCAGGCAAAAGACATGTCACATGTGCCGGTATCCCTGATTTTCTACATGTTCATCACGGCTGCCACCCGTTGATCACCACGTACCCAGCTTCTTTCATTGGAGTGAGCGGTCAGGAGTGTGATGGGCTCATGGACTTTTCTTTACCATTGGAAGAGTGACACCAAAATGACTGCCCCCCTCTAAAAAGTCAGTCACGGACTGAGAGCCCGACAGTGCCAGGAGAGAAGAGGGGACCCGGCGGCATACCTCATCTTGCCGGGTGAACATCCCCTCCTCTCTCTCATCAGCAAGATGGCCGCCAGCAGGCGTCAATCAAATGGCCGTGCATGTGCGGTGACGTCACAGCTGGGTGTCACCCGGTCTCCGTTCCGGGTGACACCAGGCCTCTGGACGCCCCTGTCTCAGGGAAAGGCATTTTCACCCCTCAGATCATGTGCACTGTCACATGTTCAAGGAGGCAGACCCAGAGTTCCAGGATGTAAAGGGAGATGGATTCATCAGCCCTTAGTAAAAACGGCCACCGTGAGAAGCCTGGGGAGGAAAAGAAAAATAAGGTATGCAAAGAATAAAAAGCCGGCAATGATCTAGAAGTATGTGTATGTAGATTGCCATCATTTCTAAAGGGTCCCTTATTGTCATCTTTAAAGGAGAACTATGAGGGGGGTGCTTTTCACTCACCTCATAGGTCTAGCCGACCTGAAGGTATACTGTGGCGTCCTCCTGTCACCCTAAGCTCAGTATACCGCGAGCTACAGCCCGTGGTATACTGAGCTTAGGGTGACGGGAGGACGCTAGTTTGTGTCCTCCCGTTACCCTAAGGAGAACTATGGGGAAAAGCCTTAACCCCATAGTTCTTCTTTAAGATAAGGGTGAAGTTCCCCTTCAAGTGTTACCGTATTTCATTCACCTCTATTGAGTCATGTGATTGTACAGAGTTGTGTGATTACTATAAATAGATTCTTCCTCCTCCTATGAACGTGATGAGAGGTGTCATTGTACCTGGATGTCCTCTGCTCAGGATGTATGCATCAACCTCCAGGCTTCTGTTTACAGTCACAACACGCCCCGGCAGTCATTGTAAACAGTGTGAGGAGCTCCCATTCATGGCTTGTGTTTACTATACAGAGCGGCCGTCCTTTCCTTCCCTGATCAGGGCAACATTCACCGCCGAAGAAAGTGTCCCTGACTTACATATACATGGAGCAATCACAGGCAACAAGTGAAAGCAAATAACTGATAATGATTTCCAGCAGATACCGAAGCTACACCAAAGCTAGAAAATTCATTGAATTGACCTTGAGGGACTATGAGCCAATATGATCTATTGCAGCCAGATTTCACAGAGCTCCTCATGTGTTTTATTAGGCAAGAAGTTGACCTTTTGTCCCTGAAGTTGATGTGTTGATTTGATAACTAGACCACTGGGTCAGAACTGCAGCTCTTGTGGGATGTTCCGGGTCTGCAGTGGTCAGGACCTACTAAAAGTGGTCCAAGGAAGGAAAACTGGTGAACTAGTGTCAGGGTCATAGGCGGCCAAGGCTCATTGTTGATACATTGTTGGCCCATGTAGTCCAATCCAACAGAAGAGCTACTGTAGCACTCTAGGTGTTGTGGAACTGCAAGTCCCATGAGGCACTGCAAGACTCTGATAGCCACAGGAATGACTCCCAGAGGCATGCTGGGATTTGTTGTTTCAAGTGCCGAGGTTGCCTACCCTTGCTCTATTTATCCCCCTGACCCAAAGTTGCCTACCGCTAATATATTATGGGAATCGGGTCGGTACAACTCAGGGTTTTAAAAAACTGAGTCCCCTTGTAGTCTATACTAGGTTACTGGGACTGGTTAATTTACTTTTTTCAGGTCATTGTTTTCATGGTGGTGATTTATAAACCGTTCACATAGCAGTTCGCTATGTGAACAGTTAATAAATCCCCACCATGCAAATACTATTACTGATGGCCACTAGGTGGAGTTGTGGTGCATAGGAATTTGCTATGCTCTTTATCTCCATCTAGTGGCCATAATATGCTGTGCATCACATTCGCATAGCTGTTCACTATGTGAGCCAGATTTTCCCATTTTTATATACTCTTTTTGGTGTGGACAATTTCTTTTACAGGATACCCTATTGTGTCTGTTAGTGTTCCCTGTGTACATTTTGGTTTGTACACTGGTGCTGGTTTGCCGGGGTGTATTTTTTTTGTTGGGTGGGCCTGCAACTTTCTGTCACTTCCATTAGATTTAACTATTTGTTATGGATCACCCATCAGGTTCAAACTGGCAAAGTAGGTTTGGATCTTATTGATGGCTATCAGGAACTTCGAAGTACTAACAACATCAGAGTGTCTGTATGTGAGAGACATACTGTGGGGAAGAGTTGGGTACTCTTCTCCTGCACCACAGCCAGGGGTCCCCAAGTCATCAGATGGTCAATCTAAGCAGTCAATCCTTGTTCCCTGTTGCTATTTTAAGGCTTCATGTTCAGTTTTCAGTAGAAAGAACTTTAGGTCAACCCAAAACTCACCATTTGTGGTTATAATACCTCTCCCGAAATATGTTAACTAGATGCTGCACATGTGCTCCCAGCTCCGCCCACCCAATGCAGCCATTACCCCCCAATATATGGCCACATTGGTTACATACAGCTAAGACTTGCAAGAGGAAATGTCAGAGACTGTTCTAAAGGAGTAGTTGGAGAATTAAGTCATGCTGTAGGAGATAATCAGAGACCGGGGACACGTTATATGAAGCTGCTTGAGACTGCTGCTTCCAATACTGACTGTTGGGGGCCCTTGGGCCACAGGTTGGACACCGGGGGGGGGGGGGGGGGGGCG
>NW_017306724.1:120556-124252 GCF_000935625.1 Nanorana parkeri
GCCCCCGGGGGGGGGGGGGGTGAGACCATCTATCAAGTTTTGTTGAAGTCTGTGTGCCTACTAGGAAGTCTCACCCCTCTACTTGTACTGGTGACCATTGTGAAAGTGAGGGGAAATCCAACTTTTTAGAGTGGCCCCCAGAACTAGAGGTGACGGGGAAACTTCCAATAGAGACACCTGTTCTGGTGATGGCGGTGGGTGGGGGATTTCCTTTAACTCCTTGTTGCACCTCTGGGACAGGAAGTGAAGGAAAATTCCCCAATGTTAGACAGCCAAAAAACCCAGACAGGGCTTTTAACCCTTCTATGCCAGTTGATGCACTTTAAGGGATAGTTCACACCAGCCCCAGTGCTTTCCAGCCCGATTCTGGCACTGGATCGCATCCCGGCTCACTTTGTTTTGTGGCGGGAGGGGGTGTGGCGGCGCATTGAAGTCAATGGCACCGCAGCCACGCCCTCTGTCCGCAGAGCAATCGGCCGCACCGGAATGCGTGGCACATCAATATGTGTGTTCTGTTCAGAAAAAATTGTGCATTCAGCATTTTTTTTTTGACCGCACCGGACCGTTAAGCAGGCATTGATCTGCCACAATCGGGCCGGAACGCACTGGGGCTGGTGTGAACTAGCCCTAATAGAAGCTGCTTTGATGATACAGCACAGGAATAGAGACCAAATCTTCCAATGGGGACAGCTGTTCCGGTGACAACGGTCTAAAACCAGATTTCTCTTTTGGAGAAGTTTTAACCCTTTCTTACTTTATTCAAGATATTAAAAAAGGGTTTGGGCTTTGGATATACTTTCAGAAAGAACATCTGTGCAACAACACTATACCAGGGGCGGGCAACCTCAGCTCTCCAGCTGTGGTGAAACTACAAGCCCCATGAGGCATTGCAAGACTGACAGCCACAGGCATGACTCCCAGAGGCAGAGGCATGCTGGGATGTGTAGTCTCACTACAGCTGAAGTGCCGAGGTTGCCTATCCTTGCTCTATCCATCCTCATGGCCCAGTGAGCACGCACCTTTACATTGTCCAGCACCACCAGAGGTCCGTTCACGCCACACACTGTCCGATAACCTGCGGAAGAAAAGAAAACAATATTATGATCCTGATGTGGAACATTTACAGAGTGGCTCGAAAAATAATCATGTGACCTGCAAATTCCTTCACTCTCAGTGAGAAACGGGTAGGAAAGTGTTAACGTTTTTAGTATTCAACAGAGTACAAATCATCACAACTTTATTTCAGTGTGTGGGAGATTTTCCTTTACTTCCTGTTTTGGTGACAACGTTGTTGCAGAGGCAGGAAGTGAGGGGAAATCTCTCTAATGAGCCCAGACAGGGGGTTTTTCTGACTTCACTAGACACATGCTTGTTTCAGTTTCTCTACTGCAGTCTTTCTCAGCCAGGGTTCCTCCAGAGGTCACTAAGGGTGGCTTGAGCAATGCCTCACAAATCATCATAAAACAGCACTTTGAAGGAGCTATATCAATATATCCGATCAGCCAATACATCATGACCACCATCCTAATATTGAGTAGGTCCCCCTTATCCTGACCTGTTGAGGCCTGGACTCCACTAGACCTCTGAAGGTGTGCTGTGGTAGTGGTGTGGGGCATGGTGTTGACCATGAGTTCACCGTGTACCCCCCCTGCCGAACCTCCACCTGTCTTCTAAAAACTAATAAGGACACTGCACCTCTGGTTGCTGGGATGCGAGTGGCTAGGCCGTACAGAATTTTTGGTTGCTAGGACCAGGGTGGCACCACAGCATCATTGGTTGTTATGGTGTGCCCATCTGCATCTAAATAACCAATGACGCTGATGTGCCCAGCCGCTAGCATCTTAGCAACCAGTGGCGCTGTGTGGTTCGCACAGCTTATTGGTCGCTAGAACACAGACACAAGTTATTGGTTGCCAGCCCCACAGCGTAATTGGATTATAATGGGGTGGCCCCACAGCATCCTAGCAACATCCTAGCAACCAATGATGCTGTGCAGGTCTGAGATCGGTTAGCATGGACGTCCGTTGAACCTGGATTTCTGATTGGATTTAGTGAACATCTAAGCAAACCTAACCTAGGCACATCCCCTCATCAGTATTGGTATCCAGCAGGTTAAGATACGTTTAGCACATGCCTCCGCATTCACAGCCCCAAACCACCCTTTATAGCATCCATACACATATCATCCTATTTGTAAACATCAAAGCCGTTCCTGGTTCCAGTGGTGGAATGAGGTTTATCCTCAACGCGTTTCACAGATAACAGTCTGCTTCCTCAGAGACATAGGAGGTACATATGAGGATATTGCCACCTTCTGTCATTAGAACTGGACCCCCAGCACAACGAAGGGCCACCAGAGATACAACAGGAGGATACTCAACCATCCAAGAAATGGTATTTTACAAGTTACCACAAATTTATTTTTTATTTTCTTTTTCATTTGTTTTCAGATGTTGGATTTTTGTCATTTAGATGCAGCCAGTGTTCAGCATCCGCAGGAGAAGAATACAACAGCCAACACTTGGGATTCCTCTGTCCATGGTGTGTGTTTAATAATTCAATGTAATAATAGATATATTTCATTATTTTTCTGTTTCAGCCCACGGGGCGGGGGGGGGGGGGGGG
This sequence comes from Nanorana parkeri, assembly GCF_000935625.1. Lineage (NCBI taxonomy): Eukaryota > Metazoa > Chordata > Amphibia > Anura > Dicroglossidae > Nanorana > Nanorana parkeri. The sequence goes on from NW_017306724.1 coordinate 123,182, forward strand.
TGGGTGTGTTATAAATGATGGAAATCTAATAACAGTGTATGGTCGGCTTTATTTTCATACCTTAACTTACAGTTCGCTGTCATGTGCCGCGATGTGTACATATAACCATTATAGACCAGGGGTCCCTGAGAGCTCAACCACTGAATGCTAACTGGGAACTGGAGCCATTGTCGGGTGAAGATATGAGACGATTCATGAGGTAAAACAAACATCTCAAAAGGATAAATAAAGACCGTCAGTCTTTAAAGGAGAACTTTGGGGTCAGTGTTTTTCCCCATAGTTCAAATTTTACAAAAAAATACAATTCTCAAAGAATAAGGGCCTTAAGCCTTTAAATAACTAATAATAATACAAAATTGAAAATCTAAAGATTCTCAAAGAATAAAAATTTTCGAAAAAAATCAATTTGGTGACAATGGTACAAAGAAAACATCTCAGGCTGTAGGTTCTACACAATAAACCCCCTACAACAATGTTCGGCTATTTTATTGCATTCCTTGTTAAAATGTTGCAGACGTTTCTTAAAGTTTAAAAGTGCAAAGGCATTAAATAAAGCTTCGCTTCGGCGCTGAGCTCCTGACAAGGGCGCCTTTTTTATTCCCAAAGGTGATCCAGCACGAGCGTGAAATCCTCAAGCAGATCAAAAAAGCGGAGAATCCTCGCCCGGAAAACTCCAATTTCAGTAATTGAGGGGTTCAGCCGAGCAATAAACAACAAAAAAAACAAAAATGTCAAAGAAGAGAAAAAAAAAAACTTTGCTGTGTAAAATGGGCTTTGTGGGTGGGCTGCCTTTTTCGAGGAGGAAAAAGGGAAAAGCTGTTGCGAATGATTGCCAATTTTATAAAGGGAAGGAAAAAGGGAAAGAAAAAATCAAGTCTTTCAGGGCTGACCCCCATGCGCACACCCACCCAAATTTCACAGTTGCTGTCACAAGTAATCACCATTAGGCCGAGGAATAATGCGTTATTAACTCTCGTCTGGGCGGACAGGAGGGGAATCTGACAAAAGAGGAACTAGGTTCGACTTTGTACAGCCACTAATTGTCTTTTCTTTTTTTTTTCTCCTCTGGAC
>NW_017306724.1:124268-139298 GCF_000935625.1 Nanorana parkeri
GGACATATTTCTGTCCCCCTATGAAAGGAGGTAAAAATGTAAAATCCATGAATACGGGCTCATTTAATAAGACGCGGCCTGGGATTTCATAAAGTGGTAAAAGACTGTGCTGCGTTTTAAATTTGATAAAAGACACTAGGAGACGCCTGCCATTGCCTTAATGAGCACGGAAAGCCTCTTCTGTGACCCTCTCTGATTTAGTTTCACTTACCCCCTGACTTTACCTAAACTCTGCCCAAGGAAAGCACCTCAGCTGGTCCCCAATCTCAGTGCAAAGTGGTCAGGGCTTAAAGGAGTTGTAAGGTCCCAGCATATCCTCTCCTGTTATAACATCAGCATTCTAGTAGGAATACATAGTAGACTTGTTTATGCCCATTTCTCAAGGCTACATACCCCATCATGCATTGCTTCACGCAAGCAGTGACAAGGGTGTGGAAATGTTTAAAAAAAACTACTTGTCCAAGGGCTAAAGCGGGGGCCGCATCTACTTGTCCCTCATGACAATCTACGTGTCCCAATACAACAAAATAGTTTTAATCAAAACTAGTGATGCACTGATAGGTTTTTGGGTATCGAGAGCAAGTACTGATATTTTGCTTTCTGTACTCGCCGATACAGAGTATCGGTGCTTCCATTGGCATGGAGCAGGCTTCCCGGGCAATCAGGAAGCTGGGCAGCGGGTAATTACATGCTAGCCAGCTTCCTGATTGCCAGGGAAGCCGACTCCATGTTGTTTGGCCGGCTTGATTGTGATTGGCCGGGAAAACGGCCTCCCAGCCAATCAGGAAACTGGGCGGCGAGTAATGACCTGGCTTGATGTTCAGGAAGCAGGGCAGCGACTAATGGCCCGCCTCCCGGTTTCCTGATTGGCCAGGAAGCCGGCTCAGCAAGGAGCTGGCTTCCCAGCCAATCAGGAAACTTGATGGCGGGTCATTAGTCGCTGCCCTGCTTTCTGATTGCATGGGAAGCTGGCTCCATGTTCCCCTACGGCACTGCCGGTCAGAGGAAATCTTCCGCTGACCGGATGTTCCAGTATTGGGGAAGGTACTCTGTATTGGTGCATCCCTAATCAAAATTGTATTTGACTGTGCTAAATAGTGCTTCTCATTGGTCAGCGTGGTCACCTGACCACGCTGACCAATGAGACATGAGACAATTTGCGAGCGAAAATCAAAATGCATAGGGCTGGACTGAGGTACGGGGTACAGATAGTACACCTGTACTGGCGGAGGGTAAGGACTGTTCGCCGAAAGGGAAGTATAGCCGGGGGATGGGTTTGGGAGAGATCGGGCCAGATTTGATCGGATAATTCCATTTTCCCATATTACTTGGGAAAGTGAACTTACCCTTTAATGAACATTGTGCGTGTAGGAGAGTTCTGCTGCCTGGCTACCACAATATGGCACACAGTGGAATGGCGGCAGCACTCAACGCACACACACAATGTCCTATGCATGCGTTTATTTGCATGCAGATGGCGGGGTTGTTTTTTTTAATGTTTACTTTATCACTTCTTTTTTTAATTTTTATATATTTTATTATTTTTTTATAACTTTTTTTAGTTTTATTTATAATTTTTTACTTTTATTTCCCCACCTAATTTAATTCCTATCACATAGGGGATTACAAATCCCTTATGTGATAGTTTGGAAGTGACAGGTTCTCTCTATGGAACCTGTCCTCCTCCAACACAGAACAGATGTTCTGTACAGTTCCTGACAGCTGAGATAGGTGGCGCTGTGATCACAGCGCCACGGTCTCAGCGATGACACAGAGCAGACGAAGAACAGACGTTCTTCGTCTGCTCTATTGTGAGCTCATGTGCCGTTGTCACAGCTCCCCCAGGGGAGCGGGGGACCCCAAAGACCACGATGGCGGGGGCCGGACACAATTGCTGCCGCTCCTTTCATTCAAGTGATCTAATCAGATCACTTGTATAAAAACGAGCGGCGGCCCCACGCTGTACATTTAGCTCTGCTTCTCCGGAGCGGGGCTAAATGTACAAAAAAACTACCAGGGATCCCAACCTGAAAGAAGCCATTTCAGGGAGGTGTCCTTCTCATTTCAGGGAGGTGCCCTCTACACCCCCCCCATCCGCGGAGGGGGGTTAGGAAGAGCGTCCAGGAGAGTTGGGATGTCTGAACTACTCGCCCGGCGCCCGAAAAACTGCCTGTCCCGGGCGTCGGCGATAGGAATTCCCCACCCCTGAGTGATAACGTTACATTGACCAGAAGTTGAGTTGTAGCTCAGGAGGCAGGATCTGTGACTTCAACACTACATACCCCATCATGCATTGCTTCCAGCAATTAATGACAATGTTACATTGTCCAAATGTTGAGTTGTAGCTCAGCAGGCAGGCTCTGTGAGAGAGGTGACACATCACAGGACTGAGTGACATGGTGTCAGTGCATTGAGGAATTACATCCTATGGGCATCTTCAGTAAGTTTACAAACTTCTAGATGGATAAGATTATTAGGAGTGGGAGAGAACTTATAGAAATTCAATACAGAAATACAGATTTATTTTTAATTTTTGACCATAGAGACCCTTTAAAGTCAATGAAAGTTGGTCTCTGATAACCTTTACATCAGGAGCCCCCCTTTATATTAAGAGCCCCACTTTACATCATCAGTCCCCCTTTACATCAGGAGCCCCATTCACATCAGAGCCCCCTTCTTTCACATCAGAATCCTGCCTTTCACATCAGAGTTCACCTTTACATCAGTAGCCCCCTTTACATTAGGAGCCCCCTTCCCATCAGAAGCCCCCCCCCCCCTTTACATCAGGAGCCCCCCTTCTTTCACATCAAAGTCCACCTTTACATTAGGAGCCCCCTTCATATCAGGAGCCCCCTCCATTCACACCATAGCTCCCACCTTTCACATAAGAGTGCCCCCTTCACATAACAAGCACCGTTTTGCATCAGGAGCCCCCTTTACATTAGGAGCCCTCTCCACATCAGGAGCCTTTTCACATCAGGAGCCCCCTCCATTTACATCAGAATCCTGTCTTTCACATCAGAGTCCACCTTTACATCAAGAGCCCCCTCCATTCACACTAGAGCTCCCTCCTTTCACATCAGGAGCCCCCTCCATTCACATCAGAACTCCTTCCTTTCACATCAGAGTGCCCCTTCACATAACAAGCCCCCCTTTACATCAGCCCCCCCTTCACATCAAAAGCTTCCCTTCACTTCAGAAGCCTGACTGTACCATAGAAAGATGTGACACTGTGTGAAAATTTCAGGGCACCCCTGAGGAAGCCAGAAGGTATTCTATGGTGCCTCGGCACCCTGGTTGAGAAAGGCTTGCCTAAAGCTACAGAACTGACCAAACAAGGTGAATGAAGTCTGTAAATGAGCACCAGGTACTCATTCCAAGAGTACAAAAAAACTTTAATTGGCTTCACAAATGGCAACAAGAAGATATACACACTCTATAGTGCCACAGCACCCAGGTTAAGAAAGGGTGGCCTAATGTACCAGAACTAACCAACACATTTCGGGAGTAAGGAGTCTCCCTTCATCAGGGCTTAAACAATGGACAACGGGACACTGAAGTCGACTTTCTGGCCTATCAGGAAGCCTGGCCCCATGTAATGATGCAGCACCTGGCTTCCTGATTGGCCAGAAAGCCGGCTCCATGCTCCCTCGTCATGAGGTGACAAAGGAGCATGGAGCTCCTAGCCAATCAGGAAGCCGGGCAGCGTGTAATTACTCGCTGCCCGGCTTCCTGATATCGGAAGTATCGTGCTAGGCATCGGAGCATTTGGGTGAGTATGAGTACTCGCCCAAATACTCGGCATCGGCACCAATACTAGTGTCGGTATCAGTGCATCCCAAATTAATTCTAAAGCTGACGCTCCCAGACCCGAATGGCATTCAGGAGTCTGAATTTCCAAATTGCATTTGGGAGCTCCTGAATGTCATTCGCGTCTGGGAGCCTCAGCTTTAGTATTATATGTATATACTGTGTATGGCTCCCATTTTGCCATAAGGAAAATTGGTGTTCAGACCCATTCGGATGCATTAAACTGAAAAACACATCTAATTGGCCAGAAAAGTCACTTGTCCGATTCAGTTTTTCGTTTTTGAACGAAATTCGGACGGGATCCGATATTCGGAAACGGAAATTCGAATTCGGACACAATCGGGTGCATTGGGATTCGGAAATTCGGATGTGTCCGAATTTTGGAAAATTCCTCCGAATTTTGATTCGGAGCGAAACGAATGGCACATGTCTAGTGTAAGTTCTGCCCCCCGAATTTCTAAGGTCAGTCGATGGTTATTCCCTCCACACCTTGTCAAGTGATCGCAGTCTGAAATCCGCACTGATGCCCTCCAGATAAAAAAACGAAACGAGGATCATGTGGAGTGAATCGCTGGCGACTAGCTTTGGAATTCAGAGGGACAATCACTTGGCCACTATTTAGAATGACTTGGCCTTTGATTTAGAAATAATGTGTAGGGCCGCTCGCCCTGGTAATATCTATTAACATTCGTCCTGTGTGAATATATGCACAAACAAATGTTCGTTATGGCCACTAGATGGAGCTATAGAGCATAGAAGACAAATACTAATTTCCTGTGCTCCACATCTTCCTCTAGTGGCCATAACGTGATATTACACTGTATAAGACATGATGACTCACAGGACCTTAGACAGCTGGAGTGGAGGGGGAGCGAGGCTGAAGGGGCTGGTCTAGGAGCAAGCAAGAATGACGGTTTGGATGAATATATCGCCCACCCTCTGATGACGCTATTAATACTGTGTAAAGAAGGTGATGACTCGGGGACCTTCAAGTGCTGGAGCGAAAGGGGAAGAGAGGGGGAAGTGACTGTTCTAAGAGCAAGCTAGCTCCGAGGGTCCGGTGAGTATAACTTTTTGATCCTAAGCAAAGGTAGTCCCTTTGCAAGGGTTAAGAAAAATGTTCCCTGGAGTTCTACTTTAAAAAAAACCAAAAACCTAGAGTTCTACTTTAATACACAAGCACTGAGGGTTAGTTATCTGTAAAGAGAGAGCACATCTGTTATTGCCTTTCAGACAAGCAGTCTCTGATTGAAACCTCATCAGAGCTTTACAGAGGGAAGGAGAAGAGCCGCTGCTTTGTCTCATCGACTTGTGTGAAGTAGTAATGTTTAATATTTACCAGAACAAAATGAAGATTTTTCAAAAACATTTTAGACTATAAATAATGAAAGAAAGAAAATATTTACAAGGCCGCTCTACCTTCCCTTTAAGAAGCCGGCTTCCCTTGCTGGTAGAATAAACTGCTGAGGATGTTCCCTGGAAGTTTTCAGCTTTTTAGCTGCTCCGCTTTGCCCTTTGCTCCGCAGCTATTGTGCAAAGTGTCAGTCTGGACTGTGTTGTCAAGCTCGGCCGGCCTATCCCGAGCAAGAAGCCCCTGTGAAAGGCCCGGCGGGGAATCTCAAACTATTCCACTAATTAACAGCGCGGCTCAGGGTTCCCATACACACCTGCATGGTCATGTGAGCGAGGCCAAAGAAAAGGCCCATAGAAAGCCCAGGGACTGGCCATGCGTGAAGAGGCTGGAACAAACACGGGGGGGACCCATCAGCCGCAGCCAGGCCTGGCCAAGACCGCTCCCAGCCGCACAGTCCTCGTCCTTTCTTTTGCTCTCGGGAAGAGACTTATTTGCAAGTGTTGACACTTTCTTTTGTCGTTCACACGTACGTGCGGCCTTCTGTCTGCAGCTCGGATAGCGCACCTTCCTCACCTACCCAACGCGGCTCCTGAAGTGGTCAGCAGTCCCTGTTATCCAGGGACAGTCGGAGGTTTTGGTAAATTTGTCTCTGATAATGTTCTGCAACAGATTCTGCTACACCTGTGGCACACCAATGAAGAACTGCAGGTCTTAGAGTTAAAGTATATAAATTATGAAGTTAAAGCGGACCTTCGGCTCATAAAAATGACTTTGACCCATGGTATTCCTCCCCCCTCCACAAAAACGATGTATTTATTTGGGTATATTCCAGCCTGCCCCCTGCTTCCATTCTTGCCTAGGGGAGAATGACATGTCCCCGTTCCTAGAGCTTCCCGGGATATGTACGTCACATATCTCAGAAGGCTTTGGTTGAGGCATTACATATCACTGGAGGAGGACGGACACAGTGCTGGAGGACAGAGAACCTTGTTTGTGGTATTGGGGGAGCTGCCTGACCAGGAATGGGCAGCTGCCCCTTGCCTGCCCCCTGCTTTCATTCTTGCCTAGGCGAAAATGACATGTCCCCGTTCCTAGAGCTTCCCGGGATATGTACGTCACATATCTCAGAAGGCTTTAGTTGAGGTATTACAGTGCGCTAGAGGAGGACGGACACAGTGCTGGAGGACAGAGAACCTGGTGTACGTTATTAGGGGGAATTTCCTGACCAGGAATGGGCAGCTGCCCCTTGACTGCCCCCTGCTATCATTCTTGCCTAGGCGAAAATGACATGTCCCCATTCCTGGAGCCTCCTGGCATATGCACGTCACATATCTCAGAAGGCTTTAGTTGAGGCATTACATATCACTGGAGGAGGACGGACACAGTGCTGGAGGACAGAGAACCTTGTATAGCAGACCATGTGACAGGTTGGCAGCGCAGGAGAACAACTGAGAGACATTGAGAACGTTGTCACCCTATGAAAGGAAGTGCCTAAACAAGGACCTTTATGGCAGGGTGACCAGCTATTTTTTAAAATAAAATCTCATATATTGGCATAACGCCTATATGAGATTTTAGTGATTAGGCCTTTGTTTCAAATTGGAGCTAAACCAAAGGAGAGATTTCTGTATGAGGGTGAAAGCAGACATCTTGTGCTGTGGATTTTTACTATCTTTACTGATGTCTGTGACCCTGGGGATGAGATCACCCGCCCTGTTCTGATTCTGATGTGACAGCAGAGTCTGTCCCTATTGAGGGCTCTCTCCATATATTACTCTGCAGAACACAGTTGTATCCAGCATGCAATTCAACTCCATCACCCGCTGGTGGCACTGTACTCCTGGGCTGTGGTGCTCCCCTGCATTGTCCACCAGCAAGTTCTTCCCAATGGTCCCTACGCCACTCATAAGTCACCAACTGCACCTGTCCATAGAACTTGTTCCTAGTCTCTAAATTCTGTGTTCCTTGCCCAGTATCCTCATCCTTGTGTCTGGTACCCTGCCCTCCCAATGGCCCCTACTCCACTCATAAGCCACCACCTGCACCTGGCTGTGGGAATTCTTTCTCCCTCCTTCAGGTGCTTCAGCATACTGTCTATTGGACTGTCTAATACTGCTTGTGCTCTGGTCATCTGCTTCTTTCTCTGGTATCCCAGCATAATAAAGTGCCTTGTTCCAGTTCTCTAAATTCTGTGTTCCTTGCCCAGTATCCTAATCCTTATGCCCTGTACCCTGTCCTCGCAATGGCTCTTACTCAGGGCAGGATTTCCCACAAGGCCAACCAAGGGCTGGCCTTGGGGCAGCAGGGAGTAGAGGGGCAGCAGGTGTGTGGAATTCCTATCACCTGATGCCCAGGACATGCAGTTCCGGGTGCAGGGCTGGTAGTTGCTTTCTACATTTAGCCCTGATTTGGGCAAGCAGGGCTAAATGTACAGCGGGGAAGCCGCCACTTGTTTTGTACAAGTGATCATGGCGATGCTGTTGAGATCACTTGTATGCAGCCTGCCGGTCTGCCATCTGCCATTCTCCGTGGGGGGGGGGGGGGGGGGGTTTAGCAAGGTTTCCTGCATGTTTGGAGGTGATTCCAGCCACTTCCTGCTGAGTTCGGGGGGTGGGTGGTGGGGGGGAGAGGTATTTTTGGGAGAGTAGGGGGGTGCATTGAGGAACCTGGCCTTGGGGCAGCAGAAATAGTAAATCCGCCCCATGGTTCCTACTCTACTCATAAGCCACCACTTCCTTGTGCTCTGTCCACATGTTTTCTTTTTCTCTGGTATCCCAGGATAATAAAGTCCTATGTCCCTGTTCCCTAAATTCTGCAATCCTTGTGAACATATCCCCATCCTTGTGTCCAGTACCCTGTTCTCCTCCTGTGCCTAGCTCTTCCTCTCCTAATACCCTGCTGGCTGTGTTTTTACGTCAGCTCTTCTAGTCACGGTGGGTGGGTGACGACGCGTTTCCAGAAAATCTTTGTGCAATGCGGCCAATCGATTCGGGGGAGGGAAGGATGGTGTTCAATGTGAGTGTGGCCCATCTGTCTGTCGGGTGGGGTCTCACAAAATAGTCCCAGCCCTACAGACATGACAAAGTCTTCCGACCCAACCCCGGACATCTAACTGTGACTGATAAACAGTTTTTGATGGGGTAGCACTGGGACCTTACAGTTATCCTATTGTTATAGAGGATATGGAAGTGACCCAGATGGCTGGATGCTTGGGGCTGACAGCTTCTCCACACCAAAGGATGTCCACTGTCTCCTTGGTTTGTAACTGGGATAATCTGAGACTGAAGCACCAAACCGAAAACTAATAGTCCAGAGACACCTTTATTCCAAGATTAAATGAAAGCCAAAGCAATTCAGGGGGCAGAGAGAACTCCAATATAAACTGAGCGTTTTTTTTGGACCAGGCTCTTAGTTTGCTAGAACACAGAGGGGGGAATTTATCAAAACTGGAGCAGACAAATTATGGAGCAGCTGTGCATGGCAACCAATCAGCTTCTCTCTTCAGTGTGTTCACCTAGGATTTGATAATGAAAGAGAGAAGCTGATTGGTTGCCATGCACATCTGCTCCAGATTTGATAAATTCCTTTCAGAGTCTGTTGGCAGCTTCTTTAGGTGGCCACTGCCATGGTCTAGACTGCCTAAGCCAGTTGCTGACAGACTCTTTGTTCTAACAAGCTAACAACCTAGTTGTTAAAAACTAAATAGTTTGTACTAACTGTTACAGTTCAGAAATTACTATCTCCCTTCAAGCCCTGATGACGGGAGCTCCATTTGACCCCCAAAATGTGTTGGCTTTGTGATAAAGTCTTTTATTTCAGCTTTGCCTGAATGATTAGTTTTCTGTGCAGAGCTTCAATCTCAGGTTATCTACATGTCTATAGCTAGGCTTGGTTCTATGCGATTTCCGGATACAGAATCCATTTGTTCAATTTGGCCATTTCCCTGCCTGGAGAACTTCCCGGCTCTTGAGCATAAGATTGCTCAACCTTCCGCTAGCTGCGTGTCTTCAGATACAACATGAAAACGTTTCCCAGCACACTCACCAGCCAGCATGCAAAAATGACCTGTCTAACCACTAAGGTTAACAACAGAGGTTTAGATACACGTCTTCTGCAGAATATGTGAAAGCCGCACGGCCTCATCAAGGCTCCTCTATATAGTGCGGTCCTAACTCTAAACTATGAGAGTCTCCATCTTGGAGCACATGGGGCAAAAGATAAAATTGGGTGCAGGTTTGCCAGGAGGCAGCCCAACCTCCTTAAAGGCACAGGGACGCACAAAGGACCCCGCACATCACTACAGCAGCTGAGACCCCCAGTGTGTCACTGCACCAAATCACTGAAGCCAAACGAATGGCAAACACACTCATCAACTCATAACCATCTTTCAAGCAAGGTGCACATGGAAGGGATACAGTACATCAGCAAAATGTGTCCCAGCACACTCACCAGCCAGCATTAAAAAAAAACTTGTCTAACCACTAAGGTTAAAAACATGTGCTCCAAGATGGAGACTCTCATAGGTTAGATTTGGGACCACACTACACAGAGGAGCCTTGATGAGGCGGTGCCGCTTTCACATATTCTGCAGAAGACGTGTATCTAAAACCTCTGTTTTTAACCTTAGCGGTAGACAGGTTTTTTTTTACATGCTGGCTGGTGAGTGTGCTGGGAAACCTTTTGCTGTTGTTCAGATACAACATGGCTCCTTCTTAGAAGCAGGCTGTTTTATCATAAGAATTTATGTGGGTAATGAGGCTCGGAAAAGTCAGTGCCTCTAGTGCCGGTTCACAGGACCACGTTCTCTCCACAGAACACACAACATTGTTAAGCCAAAATAGCTAAACAAGCGCAGTGCGTGGCGACTTGTCAGCCGTTCGGCTCCCGTTCAAGTCCGACATTCTTTCTCGGGGGATCAGACAATAGCCGGGGACGGGGACTCGCTGCCAACGAGCGAAGCTGCCAAGCCGGGAGAGTGAGCCAAGTGGGGAGTAGGAGGTGGTGGGGGGGAAGGAACACGTCAAAGGCAAACGATTCGGGAAGGTGCCAGAGAGCAGTGACTTTGATGTACATGGAAATCGGAGGCAAGGGGCCACCCATCGGTGGGCAGCTGCCAGCCAGCCAAACTTCTGTGCCAGCGAGTGAAGGATTCTGGGTCCTGGGATCAGCGAGCAGGAACTGAACAAGGTGGCTAAATCAACTTTTTGCAAAACCATGCCGGGGCGAGCGACTGAAATCTTTAGCAAGCAATCGCTTGCTTTGGAACATGTGTTTGGTGACTTCTCCTGAGATCGTTTAGTTGTATGATCGCGCTTGTGGCCACCAAACCAAACCTGAGCTCCAATTGGTTGGATGAAATTTGAAGGTATTCATGTTAATTGCTGTTGATATTGTCAGCCATGTGACTGTTATATTGAGCTCTCATTGGTGGTCAGAGATAAAAAAAATAATTAGTGTATATGGCTAATAACGATCGTTATAGCATTTAATTGAGTCTACGGCAGACATGTAAGCTGGGGAACAATTTGGTTCGGATATTTCGTTTTTTCGGAATTCGGATCCGAAATTCAATACGCTTTGGGTTATGGACTCCAAATTTTTTTTCATTTCGGATGAGTTTACGAACGCATATTCGTTGTGACTACCACAGAAAACCATATACAGATATTAATACTAAATTTGAATCTCCTAAACCCGAATGGCATTCGGGATCCGAATTTCCGTATTGTATTTGGGAGCTCCTGAATGTCATTCGGGTCTGGGAGCCATATACATATGACAGCGGTACCTCGGTTCACGATTCTGGTCACGAACCAAATTGGTCGCGAACTGAATCAAATTTCCCCATAAGGTGGGCAAGTGTGCACAGGTCTGTCTGCGACCGCGATCTCGACTGGAGGAAGCCACAACCACGTGTCAGAGCGGGGAAGATGGCCGCGGTCAGGTTCGTCACCCGATTTGGAGTTCGCAGACGGAAGCAAAATTTTGCCAAAACGGAAGCGTTCGTGAACCGAGGTATTATTGTATCACTACAGTTGAGGCTCCCAGACCTAAATAGCATTCAGGAGCTCCCCAATGCAATTCGGACTTTCGGATTTTGAATGTCATTGGGGTCTGGTAGCCTCGGCTTTAGTATTATATGTATATACTGTATATGGCTCCCATGTTGCCGTAATGAAAATTCGTATTCAGACTCATTCGGACGCATTAAACCGAAAAACACATCTGATTGGCCAGAAAATTCACATGTCCGTTTTGGTTTAGTTTTGAAACGAAATTTGGAAATGGAAGTTTGAATTCGGACACAATCGGATGCATTGGGATTCGGAAATTCGGATGTGTCAGAACATCAGAATTTCGGAGAATTAGTCCAAATTTTGATTTCGAAATAAACGAAACGCACATGTCTATTGTAAGTTCTGCCCCCCGAATTTCCAAGGTCAGTCAATGGCGATCCTTCCCACACCTTGTCAAGTGATCGCAGTCTCATATACACACTGATGCCCTCCAGATAAAAAAAAAACATAACGTGGATCATGTGGAGTGAATCGCTGATGACTAACTTTGGAATTCAGAGGGACAATCACTTGGCCACTATTTGGAATGACTTGACCTTTGATTTAGAAATAATGTGTAGGGCCGCTCGCTCTGGGAATACCGAAATTCGGAAACAGAATTTTGATTCGGAACGAAACGAATCGCACATGTCTAGTCTATGGCCTGTCCTATTCCAACATTTTCCTCCTGCTGTCTTGCCTGTGCAGCTGTCACACGGAAAGGCTGAACATGCATTATCAAGGCACGCGATGAGCACTGAGCTGCTTTTACCACAGCAACCTTTTTAAAAGTTTGTAACAACCGCTAATCAGACCCATAACAAACACAACATAGACGCACATCAAAAAACAAGCAGATGTTAAATGCTATTCACATGTGAACAATGCATTCTTATCGATGCATTTGCTTGCTTCTGACTCAGGCGCCCACGTCCACAAGGCCTTAAAGGAGAACTATGGGGTCAGGGCTTTTCCCCATAGTTCTCCTTAGGGTAACAGGAGGACACAAACTAGCGTCCTCCCTTTACCCTAAGCTCAGTATACCGCGAGCTACAGCTCGCGGTATACTGAGACGCCGCAGCCGGAGCGGATCCCGATATCGATGTCGAGATCCGCCCAGCTGCGTGAGTGACAACTGGCTCTGCCTATCTAGAGGCAGAGATAGCTGTACCCGCCCCCTCCCCTGTCCGATCCACCTGTCAGCGCTGGCGGATCGGAGCGGGGAGGGGGGAATCCTGCCCCTCCCCTGTCACGGCAGAGAGCCATCACAGGATCGAGAGGTGAGCGAACACCAGTATGCGTTCGCTCACCTCCCGATCTACTGAGCCGACTTGTGACAGTCTCATTGTCACAGGTCGGCTAGAACTATGAGGTGAGTGAAAAGCACTCACCTCATAGTTCTCCTTTAAACTGGCTCTACACATTACAAACTGCTGTTACAATCTCTCATTTAGAGCTAAATTTTGATTAGAGAACTCCAAAAATTTAAAAAAACTTTCCCTTGCGGTGGGGCTATCCCCGCACTGCAAGGGTTAAGTGTTGGTTTTGTCCAGGGGGCTGAAATAAAGCAGATATACTCACCTGATCCTTGATCCCTCAGCGGTATGCACTTACTGTATTTCTCTCCCCCTCCGTTCCGGCTTTGCAATATCTCTCCACGCCCTCACGTCTAATGCAAGTCAATGGACCTGCGTAAACATGATGACTTCAGCGGTCTTTAGACTACCAGAGCGCGAGGGAGAAGAGGCTGCGGGGACCAGTCTAGCACCCCAGAGGGACAGAGGATCAGATGGGTACATCTGCTTTATTTGAGCTCCCCAGACAAATCAAGCACTTAACCCGTGCAGTGCAGGGGTAGCCCCACTGCAAGGGTAAGTTTTTGTAATTTTCCTCTTTAAATTTATTTTTTAGGTTGGCCCGCTCATGACTTATTTTTGTGAACCTAAAATAGATTGTACAGAGGTTGTACATTTAGATCATAATGTGTATGGCCAGCTGGTTGAGCCCCCTGTGTGTGCTCATCGCACATAGGCAGTGAAATGATGGCAGGATCAGTCCCACTTATTGTAATAAACTCGGTGGGATGGTTGTTGTCTGTCATCCTCAGTGTGAGTGAAGTGATGAAGCACTGGGTGGTGTGAAGTTGTACACCCACCTTCACACTTGGCAGAAAGGAGGTCAGCGGGGTGATGAGCGCACAGATTGGGGGCTGCTGGCCGGGGCAGGAACAAAGCGAGGAATGTGTTCGGCTTTAGCTGGATCTCGGTAATCTCTGGTAATGGTAATGGCTTCTGTCAGGCTAAGAGAGCGATTTCCCCTTTAACAATTAGCCAATCAGCACACAGCCGGTAACAGAGAGCTGATGGATAGATACAAAGGGGGCTCACTGTGCTCACATACTGCGGCTTAGATGTAAAAATTAAACTGGATGTATGAAGGATAGATAGATAGATGCCTGACATTTAGTGAACTAGTAAAAGAGTCCTTATGTTCCCTTGTTATTTAACTCCTGAAACCAAAACTCCATTTGGGAGCCAATGGGGACCCATTGGGGATTCTACTTTAGACCCAGTACTTCCTCTGGCCGTTCCAGGACTGCAGATAGAAGATAGAAGTGTGACTATTGTTACTTCACTCTTGAAGCCAAATGCGCCATTTTGGTCATCCTCTGGTCAGAAGTGAACAGGACCCAATAGGGATCCTACTTTAGACCCAGTACTTCCTTTGTTTGCAACAGGAATGGAGAGAGAGAGAGAGAGAGAGAGAGAGAGAGAGATGAGAAAATATAACTGATTAACATTTATAGTGGAACTTATCTGGAATTCTACTTTTGAGCCAGAGTGCCAAAGTTGCCTACTCATGCCTTATACCATAGGTGCATTTGTTTCCAAGAGTCCTAGCTGTGGCAACAGGTAGTAGGGGGAAGTCTAAACAATGCATATCTTCAGGGTAAAGAAGGTCAAGGCATTCTAATCCCAAATGGCAAACAAAATTCCTACACCAGGTCTTGGTTATGTCCTCAAGTGTCTTACCCAGGGCCGGATTTCCCACAAGGCCAACCAAGGGGCAACAGGGGTGTGAAATTCCTATCACCCGATGCCCGGGACATGCAGTTCCGGGTGTCGGGCGGGTAGTTGCTTTCTACATTAAGCCCTGCTGTGGGCAATCAGAGCTACAGTAAATGTACAGTGTGGGAGCTGCTGCTTGTTTTGTACAAGTGATCTTGGTGATGACGCCAAGATCACTTGTCTGCAGGTTTGCCATGCTCCATTGGGAGGGAGGGGGGGTTGGCAGGTAGGGGGGGGCGCATTGAGTAACCTGGCCTTGGGGAAGCAGAGAGAGTAAATCCGGCCCTGGTCCTACCCATCCAGAAAGGACTCAAACAGCCAAATGGCTATTTGCAAAAGTTGCTAAAATACCTCTACTGTATGGCCCCTCATTAGGGGCCTCCAATTCAGGTCTTCTGAAAGCACAGCTTAGCTTTTAGTTGCGAGCCTGGTGACTGACTATCCTACCACACCAGGTCAAAGCTAGCTGAGCACCTGGGCTTAGCAAGCCTAAGCCCAGGTTTCTGAGACATAGGCAGCTGTGATAACCAAATCAATACCTAAGAACAGCTTACATATTCCCCCCCACGACCAAACACAATGTCCGATCTGGCCCCTAAGTTCTGGACCTGTACAGGAGGACCTCAGGGCACCATCAATTTTTAAAGAGCTTTTATCATCTGACCATCAGTTGGGAGAGTTAAGAAGACTTCAACTCATTTTTCTTGTGTTTTCTGCTCTCAGGGAGGAGAAGCGGGGGGGG